>NC_045769.1:45557878-45860909 GCF_008692025.1 Phocoena sinus
TAAATGAAAAAGAAATGAAGGAAACAATAGCAAAGATCAATAAAACTAAAAGCTGGTTCTTTGAGAAGATAAACAAAATAGATAAACCACTAGCCAGACTCATCAAGAAAAAAAGGGAGAAGACTCAAATCAATAGAATTAGAAATGAAAAAGGAGAAGTAACAACTGACACTGCAGAAATAAAAAAAATCATGAGAGATTACTACAAGCAACTCTATGCCAATAAAATGGACAATCTGGAAGAAATGGACAAATTCTTAGAAATGCACAACCTGCCAAGACTGAATCAGGAAGAAATAGAAAATATGAACAGACCAATCACAAGCACTGAAATTGAAACTGTGATTAAAAACCTTCCAACAAACAAAAGCCCAGGACCAGATGGCTTCACAGGTGAATTCTATCAAACGTTTAGAGAAGAGCTAACACCTATCCTTCTCAAACTCTTCCAAAATATAGCAGAGGGAGGAACACTCCCAAATTCCTTCTACGAAGCCACCATCACCTTGATACCAAAACCAGACAAGGATGTCACAAAGAAAGAAAACTACAGGCCAATATCACTGATGAACATAGATGCAAAAATCCTCAACAAAATACTAGCAAACAGAATCCAACAGCACATTAAAAGGATCATACACCATGATCAAGTGGGGTTTATTCCAGGAATGCAAGGATTCTTCAATATACGCAAATCTATCAATGTGATAAACCATATTAACAAATTGAAGGAGAAAAACCATATGATCATCTCAATAGATGCAGAGAAAGCTTTCGACAAAATTCAACACCCATTTATGATAAAAACCCTCCAGAAAGTAGGCATAGAGGGAACTTTCCTAAACATAATAAAAGCCATATATGACAAGCCCACAGCAAACATCATCCTCAATGGTGAAAAACTGAAAGCATTTCCACTAAGATCAGGAACAAGACAAGGTTGCCCACTCTCACCACTCTTATTCAACATAGTTTTGGAAGTTTTAGCCACAGCAATCAGAGAAGAAAAGGAAATAAAAGGAATCCAAATCGGAAAAGAAGAAGTAAAGCTGTCACTGTTTGCAGATGACATGATACTATACATAGAGAATCCTAAAGATGCTACCAGAAAACTACTAGAGCTAATCAATGAATTTGGTAAAGTAGCAGGATACAAAATTAATGCACAGAAATCTCTGGCATTCCTATATACTAATGATGAAAAATCTGAAAGTGAAATCAAGAAAACACTCCCATTTACCATTGCAACAAAAAGAATAAAATATCTAGGAATAAACCTACCTAAGGATACGAAAGACCTATATGCAGAAAATTATAAGACACTGATGAAAGAAATTAAAGATGATACAAATAGATGGAGAGATATACCATGTTCTTGGATGGGAAGAATCAACATTGTGAAAATGACTCTACTACCCAAAGCAATCTACAGATTCAATGCAATCCCTATCAAACTACCACTGGCATTTTTCACAGAACTAGAACAAAAAATTTCGCAATTTGTATGGAAACACAAAAGACCCCGAATAGCCAAAGCAATCTTTAGAACGAAAAAAGGAGCTGGAGGAATAAGGCTCCCTGACTTCAGACTATATTACAAAGCAACAGTAATCAAGACAGTATGGTACTGGCACAAAAACAGAAAGACAGATCAGTGGAACAGGATAGAAAGCCCAGAGATAAACCCACGCACATATGGACACCTTATCTTTGATAAAGGAGGCAGGAATGTACAGTGGAGAAAGGACAGCCTCTTCAATAAATGGTGCTGGGAAAACTGGACAGGTACATGTAAAAGTATGAGATTAGATCACTCCCTAACACCATACACAAAAATAAGCTCAAAATGGATTAAAGACCTAAATGTAAGGCCAGAAACTATCAAACTCTTAGAAGAAAACATAGGAAGAACACTCTATGACATAAATCACAGCAAGATCCTTTCTGACCCACCTCCTAGAGTAATGGAAATAAAAACAAAAATAAACAAATGGGACCTAATGAAACTTCAAAGCTTTTGCACAGCAAAGGAAACCATAACCAAGACCAAAAGACAACCCTCAGAATGGGAGAAAACATTTGCAAATGAAGCAACTGACAAAGGATTAATCTCCAAAATTTACAAGCAGCTCATGCAGCTCAATAACAAAAAAACAACCCCATCCAAAAATGGGCAGAAGACCTAAATAGACATTTCTCCAAAGAAGATATACAGAATGCCAACAAACACATGAAAGAATGCTCAACATCATTAATCATTAGAGAAATGCAAATCAAAACTACAATGAGATATCATCTCACACCAGTCAGAATGGCCATCATCAAAAAATCAAGAAACAATAAATGCTGGAGAGGGTGTGGAGAAAAGGGGACACTCTTGCACTGCTGGTGGGAAGGTGAATTGGTTCAGCCACTCTGGAGAACAGTATGGAGGTTCCTTAAAAAACTACAAATAGAATTACCATATGACCCAGCAATCCCACTACTTGGCATATACCCTGAGAAAACCAAAATTCAAAGAGAGTCATGTACCAAAATGTTCATTGCAGCTCTATTTACAATAGCCAGGACATGGAAACAACCTAAGCGCCCATCATCGGATGAATGGATAAAGAAGATGTGGCACATATACACAATGGAATATTACTCAGCCTTAAAAAGAAATGAAATTGAGCTATTTGTAATGAGATGGATAGACCTAGAATCTGTCATACAGAGTGAAGTAAGTCAGAAAGAAAAAGACAAATACCGTATGCTAACACATATATATGGAATTTAAGGGAAAAAAATGTCATGAAGAACCTAGGGGTAAGATAGGAATAAAGACGCAGACCTACTGGAGAACGGACTTAAGGATATGGGGAGGGGGAAGGGTGAGTTTTGACAGGGCGAGAGAGAGTCATGGACATATACACACTAACAAACGTAGTAAGGTAGATAGCTGGGGGGAAGCAGCCGCAAGGCACAGGGATATTAGCTCGGTGCTTTGTGACAGCCTGGAAGGGTGGGATGGGGAGAGTGGGAGGGAGGGAGACGCAAGAGGGAAGACATATGGGAACATATGTATATGTATAGCTGATTCACTTTGTTGTAAAGCAGAAACTAACACACCATTGTAAAGCAATTATACCCCAATAAAGATGTTTAAAAAAAAAAAAAAAAAAAAAAAAGAAGTCATTAATTTTTTTAAATTAGTTTTTTAGTGTCCTCTGCTTTACGTGGCTTCTGAAAGAAGTATTGATTAATGAAGCCATGGAAAACTGCTTCGCAAATTACTAAAAAAGCTCTACTCCTCTCTTTCCTACCCTTCCCATCCCTCACTGCTTCTCCTTCACCTGCCTAGCCTCCCCGCAACGCCCCAACCCCACAAGTACACACACACACACACACACACATTTCCTTTCCACTTTCCTACTTCATGCTGGATCAATGCAATGTGCAGCTCTCTTTAGTGATTAAAGCTACAGGAAAAAAATAAACATTATTAAAACAGATTGGATTTTCTTATTCAAGCAAATAACCTAATTCTAGATTATAAAAATTGAAGGTAATCTATAGGATAAAGAAAGATTTTTTTCTTCAATATTGATAATAGTTTGATTTCTATAACATACACACTCATTGAAGGACTGCATATCTTTGCAAATGATTTTGCTTCAATAATAACAATAAAGATTGTCAATACTTTAAAAAAAAAAAAAAAAAAGAAAATGTAAGGTGTGATTTATTAGCTCTATTCAAGTATGGAATTAATTTTTTCCATACAAGGGAAAGTAATCATCTGTTTTCTAACCACATTATAGAAAGAATTATTGGAAGGGCTTAAGATTTAGGCTAGCCCAGAAGAATTTCCTGATTGTGAAAATGGTTAAGTATTGGAGTTGGTAGCCGACCAAATGTTTGGAATCTGTCATTTCATTCCATTAAAACAAGGCTAGATTTTGGTTTCAGTGAATTACAGAGTCTTGGGGACACAAGTGATCATCTTATTTAATATTCTTCCTTTACAAAGGCTCTGAGAGTTTAAGCAACTGCTGAGTAGTTGCTAACACTCAAATTTGATTTATGTAAAATTGTCTTCTTGACCAAAAGCTATACAATTTTTCTGTCTTCTCTAATGTGTAGCTCTATGTAAAGGGATATTGTTTTAATGAATAATTAAATTTTTACAAAATAGCCACTAATAGTGGCATATTTTTCTCGAAATTTTGTTAAAAAGAGATGATTCATTTTTGGTCAAATGATAAAATGCTTCTTATGTGTTCCTTACAGTTTATTCCCAGAAAAAGCATATTATTTTCTATATGTTCACTCAGAGTTGAAAAATTTCTTTTAAACATTTATTATCAGTAAATGTATACTTGTCAAACATAAGGATTTTCTTTGAACCTCAGACACGTTAATTCTCATTGCTTCTTACTCCTTGGAGGTAGAGTGTTTATCTGAAAAATTGTTTCTAAGCGAAGTGTATGCTAAATAGAATTTGCTCAGATGACTAATATAAAAATAGCATGAGGTCTGGAAACAATTTAAACTTCTGCCACATATTCAGTAAGCCAGAGAAATGGTGCTGGAACTGCTAACAATTTTAGGCAACAAAACGAAGTTTTATTTAAAAAGAAGAGAATGTTATACCTTAGAAATAAAATGATAACTTCGTTTCTTGCGGAAACAATGCCAGTTTTCCTAGAATTTTTAGTTTGGATTGTAAGACTGACTAAAGGAAGAGGCCATAGTAATGAAGAACTTCTGTTTGAAAATTATAAAAAGACTCTGTGACCCAAAGGGTATGGGAAAAAGTAAACCGGAACTCTATCTATTAACTGAATAAAAAAAAATAGTGGATAATACAAGATTTTAATTCCAGTTTGGGGGGAGGGAGATATATGAAGCCTAAATATGTATAGCTATGTTTTCGTACAAAATAGTCAATAACAGACAATATAGAAGGGATCATAATATACAAAAATATAAAAAAAGAACAAATGGATTGCTAAACACTGAACTAGGGATCAACTAAAATATATGATACAATGGCAAGACTCTTGTGGTGGTGAGTTTGGTTGGCCTACTTGGTTTGCTAGAGTAATTTTCATAGTTGGCCAAATGACTTTTAGTAAACCACTTATTCTTGACCCTAAAAACATTTCTGTGAACATAAATATAATGTAAGACACATCATCTGTATCTACCGCTAGTCTGTTAATTGGAGTCAGCCTGCCCTGTGAATCATGTGGAGCAAATAGAAGCCCAGACTTAGGCATCAGCCCCTGTTCTTCTCTGCCTTTGGTATCTTGGCTTCTCAATTCCCTGGCATTCTTATTTTATTGTTTTTAAAATGATAGGGAATGAATTAATTTCCTTTTATTCCTACTTACATTGCTCCTATTTTCTTCCTCTCCTCTTAGGCAATCAATTAAATGTATTTAACATGTATCTTTTCATTTGTATGTTTTTGCAAAAATGAATATGTTTGTGCATGGATTTTTAATAAATGAATATATACATATTTTTTTGCCAAGCATCCTATTGTTGATGTTCATCCACATAAAAACTTTGAAATATGTGTATCTAATTTGTTTTTTTGAATGGTTGCCTAATACTACACAGTGTGCGTCTACCATATTTTACCTACACACTTTTCTAGTGATGGACATGCAGGTTGCCTCCAACTTTCCAGCACTACATATTAAACTATAATAGATATTTTTCAGAGATGTTATTATGTAACTAACTGTCCAAGAATTTTTGGAGATATATATATACATGTACACACACACACACACCTAGGAGTAGAATGGCTGGGCCGTGGATTATCTGTATACTTCATTTGACTAACTAGTGACAGAAAGCTGTTTTAAAACAATATTTTAAAGAATCTTTCTTTTTGTAACATTTTTATTGAGGTATAAGTTATATACCATAAACCCACTCTTTTAAAATGTACAATTCAGTGTTTTACAGTATATCCATGGAGTGCAAGCAGCACCACTATTTAATTTTAGAATATTTTCATCACCCCAAAAGGAAACCTTGTACACATCCCACCCCATCCCCGCCTCTCCTCCACCTCTTGCAACTATGCCTCTATTTTCTGTCTCTATGTATCTACCTATTCTGGACATTTCATTTTATGGAATTGTACAACATATGGACTCTTGTGTCTGGTTTCTTTCATTTAACATTAAGTATTCAAGGTTTATCCATGTGGTAGCATATATAAGTACTTCATTTCTTTTTATGGCTGAATGATATTCCATGTCCAGATTTACCATGTGAATGTTTATGTATTCATCAACTGACAGGCATGGGTTGTTTTCACGTTTTGGCTATTATTAACAGTGGGGGTGTGAATACTGGTGTACGAGTTTTCACGTGGACATATGTTTTTAATTCTCCTGGGTATATACCTAGGAGTGGAATTTCTAGGGCATATGGTAACTCTATGTTTAAGTTTTTGAGGAACTGCCAAACTGTTTTCCAAAGAGGCAACGCCGTTTTACATTCTAATTAGTAGTGTATGAAGGTTCCAATTTCTCCACTTCATCAGTGTTTGCCTTTTGATTTTACCCATGCTAGTGGATGTAAAGTGGTATCTCGTTGCGGTTTTTTTTTTTTTTTTCCGGTACGCGGGCCTCTCACTGTTGTGGCCTCTCCCGTTGCGGAGCACAGGCTCCAGACGCACAGGCCCAGCGGCCATGGCTCACGGGCCCAGCCGCTCCGCGGCATGTGGGATCTTCCCGGACCGGGGCACGAACCCGTGTCCCCTGTATCGGCAGGCGGACTCCCAACCACTGCGCCACCAGTGAAGCCCTCGTTGCGGTTTTGATTTGCATTTCCCTTATGGCTAATGTTGAGGATCTTTTCTTATGCTTATTGGCCATTCATATATCTTCTTTCGAGAAATGTCTATTCAGGTCTGCTGTGGGTCGAATTATGTCTCCTAAAAAGATTTGTTGAAATCCTGACTCACTGGTACCTTTGAGTGTGACCTCATTTGGAAATAGAGTCTATTTTTTCTTTGGTTGATTGTTCTTTTTATTCATATGAGAAACTATTGCCTTATTCAAGGTTACTAAGATTTACCCCTATGTTTTCTTCTAAGAGTTTTATAGTTTTGTTCTTACACTTAGGTCTATGATTCATTTTTTTTTTTTTTTTTTTGCGGTACGCGGGCCTCTCACTGTTGTGGCCTCTCCCGTTGCAGAGCACAGGCTCCGGACGCGCAGGCTCAGCGGCCATGGCTCACGGGCCCAGCCGCCCCGCGGCACATGGGATCCTCCCAGACCGGGGCACAAACCAGTGTCCCCTGCATCGGCAGGCAGACTCTCAACCATTGCGCCACCAGGGAGGCCCCTATGATTCATTTTGAATTAGTTTTTGTATATGGTCTTTGTCTCCCAGGAAGTTTTGAAATACCATTTGGCCTTTTCCAACTATTCTGAATAATCTGTTTGCTCCCTAACCATGTTCAAGCAACTGGTACCAATCTAGTAGGTTTCTCTGTACCACTATGATTGCTTAATAGAAGAGCAGTTTTCTACTACCTCTATGCAGTTTTTCTTTTACTCTTCAACTTGTGTGATAATTTAGGTAAGTAGAGAATTCTTTTTGGACAGTACTTTTTCTCAGAACTTTGAAGATGTTATCTTGTAAGGAATATTCTTTGTAGGTCATCTCTCTTTTCATTTTGATTGCTTCCAAGATCTTTGTCTTCTCAGTTTTACTCTGAGGCATTTATTCAGAATTCCAATTTTATTGTTGTTTTTCTTGAGTCTGAGGATTCAGATCTTTTGCCTATTTCTTACTGTGCTGTGTATATATTCATCATATTGAAGCCCTTCAGATGGCTAGTTCTGATTATAACCCATTCCCTCTAGACTTAACCTCTATTCTGAGTTTTACTGTATATATCTCTTTACTTTTCTTATAGTTTTACCACCACCTTATATATCACTAAACAATACAGTTTAGTTTTTCCTGTTTCTGAACTTATAATCATACAGTAAAATATGCTTTTTCTTCTGCCTTCTTTCTATTAACATTGTATTTTTTAAGATTTATCTGTTCTGATGCAAATAGTTGTAGTTTGTTCATTTTCATCACTGCATAGTATTCCATTGTATGTATGTGTATATATATATATCTCACTATCTTTTTCTTTTTTTTTTTTACTATTAATGGGCATTTGAGTTGTTTCTGAATTGAGGCTATTAAAGTTTTGCTGCTTTGGAACATTTTTGTTCATATATTCTGGTGTACACATTATAGTGTATACAAACCCTTTTCAGTTACATGCTTTTCGAATGTATTCTCCTAGTGTGGCTTGTCTTTTAATTTTTTTTTAGTAATTTTCCTGATAATTTTATGATTTATATTTTTGTGCTTGATTTTTAAAAAGTGAAGTCAGATATATATTATTTTTTCTAGAATTAAAAAATGCTTTTCTCATTTAACTTCTCAATTCATAGGAAATAAGCCATCTTTTCCTCACTGCTTTTCCATGCTCCCTATTTTATATATAAAGTTTTTGTATGTGCATAAATTTGTTGTTGGGTTTTTCATTCTGTTCCATTGCATCATTTATATTTCCCTGAATGAATACCACATCTTATTTATTATTTTTTATGAACTTTAGAGTTATTAGTTTATACAGAAAATACTTCCATGACCATGGAATATATGTCCGTTTATTAAGTTCTTTGATTTCATTAGCAGAGTTTTCAATTTTCCTCATATAGCTCTTATACATATTTCGTTATGTTTCTACCTAAGTATTTTAATTTTGGGGTTGCTTACCTAAATTGTATTGTGTTTTTAATTTCATCCACTTGATCACTGCTGGTACATAGGAAGGCAGTTGAGTTTTATATATTAACTTTGTATCTTGCAAACTTCCCGTCACTACTTATTAGTTTCAGGAATTTTTTGTTGATTATTTTCGATTTTCTACAAAGATGATCATGTCATCTGTGAATAAAGACAGTTTTATTTCTTCCTTCCCAATCTGTATAAGTTTTGCTTCCTTTTCTTGTCTTACTGCATTAACCAAGGCTTCCTGTACAATGTTGAAAAACAGTGGTGAGAGAGGACATTCTTGCCTTGTTCCTGATCTTAGTGGGAAAGCTTAGAGCTTCTCACCATTAAGTATGATGTTAGCTCTAGACTTTTTTATAGATGTTCTTCAGTAAGTTGAGGAAGATTTCTCTCCATTCCATGAATGGATGTTAGATTTTGTGAAGTACTTTTTCTGCATCTACTGATATGATCTTCTTCAGCCTGTTGTTGTGTCAGATTACGTTAGTTGAACCAGCCTTGCTTACTTGGGATAAATCCCACTTGATCATGGTGTATAATTTTTTTATACAGTGTTTGATTCAATTTAATAATATTTTGTTGAGGATTTTTATATATCTATATTCATGGGAGATATTGGTCTGTAGTTTTCTTGTAATATCTTTATCTGGTTTTGGTATTAAGGTAACGCTGGTTTCATAGAATGAGTTACAAACTATTACCTCATCTTCTATATTCTGAAAGAGATTGTAAAAAATTGGTATAATTCCTTCCTTAAATGTTTGGTAGAATTCACCAGTGAACCTGTCTGGGCCTGGTGCTTTCTGTTGTGGAAGTTTATTAATTATTGATTCAATTTCTTTCATAGATTTAGGCCTATTTGGGTTATCTATTTCTTCTTGTGTGAGTTTTGGCAGATTGTATCTTTCAAGGAACTTGTCCATTTCATCTAGGTTATCAAATTTGTGGGCATAAGTTGTTCTTAGTATTCCTTGATCATTCTTTTAATGTCCATGAGATCTGTAGTGATATCCCCTCTTTCATTTCTGATATTAGTAATTTGTGTCTTCTCACTTTTTTCCTTAGTTAACCGGGCTAGAAGCTTATCAATTTTATGGATCTTTTCAAAAGACTGGCTTTTGGTTTCAGTGATTTTCTCTTTTGATTTCTTATTTTCAATTTTATTGATTTATGCTACATTTTAATTTCTTTTTTTCTACATACTTAGGATTTAATTTTCTCTTCTTTTTCTAGTTTCCTAAGGTGGAAGCTTAGATGGTTGATTTTAGATCTTTTTCCTAATATGTGCATGTAATGCTATAAAATTTCCTCCAAGCATGGCTTTTGCTGCATCCCACAAATCTTGATAAATTGTGTTTTCATTTTCATTTAGTTGAACACATTTTTAAATTTCTCTCGAAATTTCTTCTTTGGCCCATGTGTTATTTAGAGGTGTGTTGTTTAATCTCCAAGTATTTTGGTATTTTCCATCTGTCTTTCTGTTACTGATTTTTAATCTAATTCCATTGTGTGAAAGCAGACATTGTATGTTTTCTGTTTTTAAAAAATTTGTTAAGGTGTGTTTTATGGTCCCGAATGTGGTCTGTCTTGCTGAATGTTCATATGAGCTTGGGAAGAATATGTATTGTGTTGTTGTTGGATGAAGTAGTCTATAGATGTCCATTATATCTGATTGATTGATGGTGTTGTTGCATTTAACTATGTCCTTACTCATTTTTTATCTGCTCGATTTGTCCATTCTGAGAGAAGGGTATTAAAGTCTGCAGCTGTAATAGTGGATTCATGTTTCTCCTTGCAGTTCTACCAGTTTTTGCCTTATGCATTTTGATGCTCTATTTTTACTCTTATATGTTAAGGACTGTTATGTCTTCTTGGAAAATTGACCCTTTTATCATTATATCATGGCCCTCTTTATCCCTGATAACTTCCTAGGCTCTGAAGTCTGCTATTTTCAAAATTAATATAGCTACTTCTGCTTTCTTCTGATTAGTGGTAGCATGGTATATCTTTCTTTATCTGTTTACTTTTAATCTATAGCTGTGTTCGTATTTAAAATGGGTTTCTTGTAGAAAACATACAGTTGGGTTTTGATTTTTGATCCACTTTGACAACATCTGTCTTTTAATTGGTGCATTTATACCATGACATTCTAAGTGATTATTGATATGGTTGATATGGTTGGAAGAATATATATCATTTTTTTTTACTGTTTTCTATTTGTTGCCCTTGTTCTTTGTTCCTATTTTTGTTTTTCACTCTGTTTTGTGCTTTGAGGTTTTAATTGAACATTTTCTATGATTCAATTTTCTCTCCTCTCTCAGCATATCAGTTATAATTAAAAAGGACTTTAAAAAATGGTTGCCCTAGAATTTGCAGTATACATTTATAGCTAATCCAAGTTGACTTTCAAATAACACTATACTGCTTCATGGATAGTGCAAGTACTTTATAATAACAACATAAGGCTAATTCCTTATCCTGTCCCTTGTGTCACTGCTGTCATTCATTTGGCTTTTACTGGCATACATCGTTTTATCATGATTCACTTTACCATACTTCACAGGTACTGTGCTTTTTATAAATTGAAGGTTTGTGGCAATACTGAGGCAAGCAAGACTATTGGTGCCATTTTTCCAACAGCATTTGCTCACTTTGTGTCTCTGTGTCACATTTTGTTAATTCTTGCAATATTCCAAACTTTTTCATTATTATTATATTTGTTATGGTGATCTGCGATCAGTGATCTTTGGTGTTACTATTTGTGAAAAAGATTATAATTTCCTGAATGCTCAGATCATAGCATTTTTTGGCAATAAAGTGCTTTTAATTAAGATATGTACATTGTCGGGCTTCCCTGGTGGCGCAGTGGTTGAGAGTCCGCCTGCTGATGCAGGGGACACGGGTTCATGCCCTGGTCTGGGAAGATCCCACATGCCACGGAGCGGCCAGGTCCGTGAGCCATGGCCACTGAGCCTGCACGTCCGGAGCCTGTGCTCTGCAACAGGAGAGGCCACAACAGTGAGAGGCCCACGTACTGCAAAAAAAAAAAAGACATGTACATTGTCTTTTAAGACATAATGCTATTGCACACTTAATAGACTACAGTATAGTGTAAACATAAGTTTTATATGCATTGGGAAACCAAAAAATTCATGTAACTTGTCTTATTGCGAGATTTGCTTTATTGTGGTGGTCTGTAACTGAATGTCCAATGTATCCAAGGTATACCTGTACATAAGCATACATGATTGCTACTATTTTGAACAGACTGTTATCTGTTACATCAATTTAGAATAAGCAAAATCAAAGTTTTTCTTTGACCTTTGCTTATTCCTTCTGTGATACTCTTCCTGTCTTTATGTGGATCAAAGTTTCTGAACTATATAATTTTCCTTCTCACTAAAGCACTTCTTTTCACATTTCTTGCAAGGCAGGTCCACTAGCAACCAACTCTCTCAATTTTTGTCTGAAAAAGTCTTTATTTCTTTCACTTTTGAAAGATAAATTTGCAGGGCACAGAATTCTAGGTTGGTGACTTTTTTCTCTCAACTATATAAATATTTCATTTCATTCTCTTCTTGCTTGCGTGGTTTTTGAAGAGAAGTCAGGTGTAATTCTCATCTTTGCACCTCTATATGTAAAGTATTTTATTGCTCTGGTGTCTCTCAGCATTTTTTCTTTATCTTTGATTTTCTATAGTTTGAAAATGAATGCCTAGGTGTAGTTTTTTGTACATTTATTCTATCCGGGCTTTCTGAGCTTCCTGGATCTATGGCTTAGAGTCTGACATTAATTTGGGGGAAATTCTTAGTCAATACTTTTACAAATATTTCTTGTCCTTTTCTTTCTTCTCCTTCTGGTATTTCCATTTGTGTGTGTTACATGTATATTACATTCTATGTATGTGTTTATAGTTGTCCCCTAGTTCTTGGATATTCTTTTCTGGTGTTTTTTTTTTTCCAGCCTTTTCTTTTCTGTTTGCTTTTCAGCTTTTCAGCTTTCTATTGAGATATTTTCAAGCTTAGAGAGTCTTTCCTCAGCCATGTCCAGTCTACTAATAAGCCAACTGAAGGCATTATTTATTTCTACTACAGTGTTTTTTTATGTTTAGCATTTCATTTTGGTTCTTTCTTAGAATTTCTTTCTGTTTACATTGCCCATCTGTTTTTATATGCTTTATCTATTAGAGCTTTTAGCATAATAATCACAATTGTTTTAAGTTCCTGGTCTGGTAATTCCAACATTTCTGCCATGTCTGGTCCTGATGCTTGTTCTGTCTCTTCAAACTATGTTTTTTCCATTTGGTATGTCTTGTAATTTTTTCTTGATAGCAAGACGTGTGATGTACTGGTTAAAAGAAATTGTTAAAAATAGGGCTTTAGTAATGCAGTAGTAAGGTGTGGCAGAGGAAGGGTAAGTGTTCTATGGTCTTATGGTTAGGTCTCAGTTTTTTATTGTGCCCTTCCTCTGAACTGTAAACCTTATATATGTATTTCAATATTTTCCCCCATTAGGTAGGACAAGATAACTAGTGTGGGCTGGAGTTGGGTGTTTCCCTTCCTCTGGCCCAACATTTCAGACTCTGGTTAAGTAGTTTCTCCTGAGGGCACACCTTGTTATGAAGAACAGAGTGCTCTGCTATATTTCAAAATCGTTCCTTTTTCACCCTCCCCCTACCAGAAGCACCAGGGCCTTTTCCCCCAGTATTCTGTGAGAACCTGGTAGAGCTTCAGAAGATAAAGCTTAACAAAACTTTTGAACACCCTTTTTTGCCCCCCTTCCACCATTTCCCACACTCCCACCAATGACTGGGTCCCCTTTGAGATGTTATTTCTCAAACTTGCCCACACTGAGACTCCAGCAGTTTGTCAGTTATAGGTCAGGGGTTTATAGCCCTGGCACTAGTTCCTGTAGAGGTTTCTGCTCCGGTGTGTTGTGATTCTCTGTATTCCTCTCTTTGTCTCTAATTTGGGGGGCAGTGGTTTGCCCTGTGCCACCACCTCTCTGATAGATAAAAGAAGAGTTGTCGATTTTTCGGTTTGTTCAGATTTTTACTTGTTAGTTTGGAGTGGTCTGGCTAGAAACTGGAAATTCTTGTGAGATTTTGATTGAAATAATATTAAATATTTATGTCACTTGAGGAGAATAGACATGGTTATATTACCGAGTTCTACTTTTAATGAGTGTAGTAAAACTCTCCAATTATTTAGGTTTTCTTTAATGAATTTCAATAAAATTTTATAATATGCTTCATAGTGCTTTTTGAACATATTTTGTTATTTTTCCTTTGGTCCTTTGTATTTCTTTTTGCTATTATAAATTTTATCTTATAAACATAGTTTTTAACCATGTTTTTTAATTGCATTCCAGCTGTTTGCATGTTTTTTCATTTTTAATTGCATTCCAGCTGTATGCATGTTTTTTAATTGCATTCCAGCTGTATGCAGGAATGCAATTAATTTTTGCATATATAATTAAACATTTATCTTATTTATTAATTTATAACATTTTCCTTATAATCAGAAATCATAGTCTTCATGATTCCAATTCTTTGACCTGAAAAATGTCTGTAATGGCACACATAAGTTTTATTATAATCTTCCCAGAGGAGCCACTCCATCTCTTTCCATAAATCCAAGATGGATCTAAGGTGTCTAGGTGTCTCCACTTAGCCCTGTAGTTCTCAAGATTGAGGTGGGGGTGAGGTGCTGCTCTCTAGGAGAATTTAGGATATTTGTAAGAGGATTTTTTTATGGTGGAAGCTGGGGATACTACATTTCCTGGTATGCAGGGAAAAACTGTCCTACATCTTGCCTGACTGACGGTCTTACCAGTCATTCATGTAAATGAAAAATCCATTTGTAATTATTTGAGCCTGGAACCAACTTCATTATATATGCAAACACAAAATACTTTCTGTAAAGTTTTAATATATAATGCATTTCTCTGGAATGCAGCTGCCAAGTATATGACTGTAATTATTTAGCCTTTATATCTAGATGTTGAGCATAAATAGTACTGTAATAATCAGATGAACATTGTCTTACTTGTATTATACCCATATTGGTTGATTATGAGTAGGTACAAGGATCTTATTTCGTATATCATCTAGTGTAGTCATGGCTGAGCACTTACATATTGAAATACATATTATTTTATTTCCTTTTTAATTTCTTGTTTGCATGGCAGTTAGGACATTATATTAATTTGTTAAAATTAAGTATACTTAGAAGTTATATATTCTAAGAACTTCATTCTATGATAGTACAAAACGGTTAAAAAATATTTGTTATAAAAGAAGGCTCTGAGTCAGTGTTTAGAATCACTGGTCTAAATAGAGAATCAGTTGGTGAACCAAAAGTGGTAATTCTCGTTGTAAACAGTTTTAAAAGTTTCACCCAACTCCACAAACACAGCCATCTAAGAGTGGCAATAATCTTATGCTATTACACAAAAGGATTTTTAAAAAATTGATTTTTGTCTTGATAAAACTGTAGGAAGGTGTGTGTGTGTGAGAGAGAGAGAGAGAGAGAGTTTATAATGGAAGGATTAAGAAAACTAAAAGCTTTCAGAGAAATAAACTGAAGGAAGTAGAGTTTGGACAGGTGGTGTCATTTTTTCCTTTGTGGCTTACATTTGGTGCTGCTAACATTTTCCTTTTCAACTGGAAGGCTAGCAGGAAACAGCTCTAAAGGAATGGAATAATTTCATATTGTTTGTATATAATCTTATTTACAAAGTCAGCATTTGGAAATTTTGGATTAGAATTATTTTGAAACTATGTATTCTTTGAATTTGTACTTCATTAGAAATTGAGGTTAAACCATTTAAAAAATTCTTAGATGGTAATATTGGTAAAACAATTATAGAAAATAATTATATTTTTAATATAAAGAATATCATTAACTCTGATGTGGATTCTGAGTTTTTATGCCTTGGAGTTACGTTTGAAAATTCTTAAAGTACTTTCATACCTCCATGTATTTGGAATTGCTTACCTCTTCCTCTAACTCTGCCTTTTAGATTGTTTAGTCTGTTGCTATAGCAGTCACTACTGTGCTTCCTAATAGTTGGCTAAATGTCAAACTTCCGTTGTAGGTGATAGACGTGGCAATTGTGTTTCAGCAATTGGCCAAAATAAAGGATGGTGTGAATGGGTGGGAGGATAGTGACACTCTATCCCAAATTCTGTGTGAGCGTGAGCTACGTATATTACAAGTTGAAAAAACAGGAACTCTTAAGTTTGGTCATGAAGCAGTAGTATAAAGTAGTTAGTGACTCTTAGAATTGAGACCAAGAACTAGCTAGCAGACGTCTGATTCATACACATTATATGATGGAGGAGATAGACATTTAGGATTCACATTTTCTCCTGACCAACTGCCAACTCTCTTTTCTGACTGACTGACTAAAATGTCAAATACCTTTTGAGGTTTTTTCTGCTGTTTCTAGTCAATCTGTAAATCTCACTGCTTTTCTAACAGCCTTTTCAGAACTTTTTTTTGTATTTACTTTTCCATTACTTTCTAAATAGTTTTCCAGAGTGTACTTTACTTAAGATATTATTTTCAACATGTGTATGTAGATATGAGTCATTTTACTTAAAAACTATAATTTCAAATTATAATTGGACTGCTACATATTGATGTTTTCACTTAATTCTTATTAATACATATTAATAAAAATAGGAATACTGATGATGAATGGTTTCTGTGAATATGTTGATTATGAATTATATTAAGCATATTTTTATTCTCAATAATTTTGTATAGAAAAGTTTGGGTGAACTGTCAGATTAGAGGAATTCAATGGATTTGAAGACTAATTATAAAAACTATAATAATTAAATAAATGTCAAATACAGATATGCCAGTCTTTCAAGGAATTTGAATATGTCCATATATACTTGACCTGATCTCTTGTTTCTGAGAACCTTGTATTCAAATCCCTGAAAACATACAAATGTCTGTTCTGTTTTCACATATTACATGGAAGGAGAATAACAATGTCCCTCAGTAAGAAGTTCTCATGCTTTACAAAGTTCATTGGATGCAAAATTTTCCTTTTATATAACCTAAATTCCTGCTATTGTAATGTAATTTCCCTTTTACAGATTCCAAATGGAGAACATCTGGTCACCATCTTTCTTTCTTTCTTTTACCTTTTGCCAAAGCCATCAGCAGAACCCTCTCCTCTGACCTTTACTATTCAAGTCTGACCCTTAAAATCCCACTTTATATTTGTCTGTGGTGTTTGGGCATGGTGCACAGGCAGCAGATTCTTTGATTGCCTCAGCCTTATTGGATACCTTATATTTTGACCTTTGCTAGACTCAGCTCCTGAGAGCTGGGCCCACTGATTTTCATACCACAAGTTATCCCTGCTCCACTTTCTAGACCAAACAGGACACACAGATGATGGTAATAAACAGCCTCAGCTTCCCACAGAGGCTGACTATTAATTATCCTTCCAATTCTAGAAACTGGGGCCTCCCCACTGGTCAGTGGGATATCCAGATAGTCTTAGCTGCTAACTGGATTTGACATGTGCTGGCCACTACCCTTCTAGATCACCCTGCAAAGTCAAATCTCTCTTTGCTAAAGATTTTGAATTGAAGTCTGTGGCTATCTTTCTAGGAAGCTGTGAATCCCCTGAAATTGCCCATAAGACATTGTGCATGTATGTATTTTTATTTTTTTCTGACTCTGTAGTTTTTAGCACTTTCTCAAAGAGGAATGTAATACAAGTTTATAAACAACTTATATTTTAGAGATGTATACTGAAGGATTTAAGAGTGCAATATTATGTTATCTACAGCCAATACAAAATAAAATTAAAAAAATAAACATTTCCCCTGCTTCCATATATCCTTGTGCTAAGCATTGGGTATCTGATGATCCTACTTGCCCTTTTCTGTCTCTTTTCTGTGTGGATTCCTAGTACTAACTGGGACCTCAGCCCAGTTACCAAGATCTTGGGACCCTTGTCTTTTCTGCCCAGAAGACAACTGCCGGTCTGTCCAGCTTCCTAAACTTATTGGCTTCTTTCCCCTCATAAGGACCCTAATATATCCACATGGAAATGCTATTAACAGTAGAGCAATCCTGACTTTGCTTCACAGGAATTCCAAATTGTGTGGTCAGTTACTGTAGCTAAATATCTCCCACTCTCTATGTCTACTCAATGGGTAAATCTTATGTTGGGGTCCAAATTTTTCCATCACCACATCAGCTTGTGAAACTATTAGCCAAGTACAAAGATTTGAAATATAAAAATCTGGGTATCTCCTTAGTCTACTCATCTCATATCAAGTTTGTTATTGTAATCAGAGAAGAGAGACACAGACAGAGAATAATTAAGTATATGGGCAATCATATCTCCTAAACTTAAAAAAAGAGATAAAGTTTAAAACTTGGTCTAAATTTGGGACAAAAAAATTGGAACTGAGGCTGCCTTGGAAAACTGGTGACATGGTTACCATAGTGAAGTAGAATAATCATACTGTATGAGGTTAAAAATAACGTTGGAAAATTAGACTTGAATAAATATTACTGTAAGAATCTATAAATGGAAAACCTTAGAATGGCTTACAACAGTGTTACTTTTTTCACATTTGAGAAGGAAATTAATACACATTTCTTGCTTGCATAATTATCTCCTAGCACACTGTTTTCTTTGACTAATAACTATTCTGCGCTTGGGATAAAATGGACCAAGGGTTCATTACAGATTACTTGCCTGAAGTGGGTAAAGGAGTGAACAGAAGAGTTTCACTTCTCTGTTGTGCTGTTTGGGACAGTGGAAATAAGAGGGGATAAGGATGTATAAATTTGGAATTATCATAGCATAGACTAGAATATTGGACCAGGAAGGGATCTTGGAGACCATCTGGTTAAATTTTTCAACTGAGGAAACAGGTCAACGATTGGCAGGTGATTTGCCTTGGCTCATTCGCTATCAGAGTTGAGGCTGACTCCCATTCTCCTGGCTCCTGGATGCATGTTCTTCCTGTACCACCATATTGCTCCCTGGCCACTTGGCTATCTCCTGGGCTTCGACAGCTCCCTGTCCTTCCTCTTTCAGGTGAAAGGAATAAAATCCCAATATGAATGAAAAAGAATCCTAACATTATGTCTCCCTTTTCGCAACAAAAACTCAACCAAATATCACCTTCCTTACAATCATTCATTTTGAGGGTAGGATTTGATTAAGAAACTGCATATTGCGCTTTTAGCAGTCCTGGGACCAGAATTACTATGTTAAGCAAAGATAGGACACTTATTTTTTATTGAATTAGTTATCTCCTGTTCCCAATAAGATGATCAGGTGTAATTAGCTAAGATGTCTGTTCAGAAAAAAATGGTAATTTAAAATTATGTAGAGAGAAGCAGAGGGAAGCTCACCGAGCACAGGGGAGGTCCTGGGAACGAGCGCGAATTCGCCTGTGGAGAGGGGGAAAGATGGCGGAAGAGTAAGACACGGAGGTCACGTTCCTCCGCACAGATACACCAGAAATACATCTACACGTGGAACAACTCCTACGGAGCACCTACTGAATGCTGTTAGAAGACCTCTGACCTCCCAAAAGGCAAGAAAACCCCCATGTACCTGGGTAGGGCAAAAGAAAAAACAGAGACAAAAGAATAGGGATGGGACCTGCACCAGTGGGAGGGAGCCGTGAAGGAGGAAAGGTTTCCACACACTAGAAGCCCCTTCACGGGGCGAGATTGCAGGTGGCAGGGGGGTGGGGGTGGGGCTTCGGAGCCACGGAGGAGAGTGAAGCCACAGGGGTGCGGAGGGCAAAGCGGAGAGATTTCAGCACAGAGGATCAGTGCCGACCAGCACTCACCAGGCCGAGAGGATTGTCTGCTCACCCGCCGGGGCGGGCCGGGCTGGGAGCTGAGGCTCCGGCTTCGGTCGGAGCGCAGGGAGAGGACTGGCGGCGTGAACACAGCCTGCACCATGGCTAGCCGGGAGGGAGTCCGGGAAAAAGTCTGGACCTGCCGAAGAGGCAAGAGACTTTTTCTTCCCTCTTTGTTTCCTGGTGCGCGAGGAGAGGGGATTAAAAGCGCTGCTTAAAGGAGCTCCAGAGACGGGTGCGAGTCGCGGCTAACAGCGCGGACCCCAGATACGGGCGTGAGACGGTAAGGCTGCTGCTGCCGCCACCAAGAAGCCTGTGTGCAAGCACAGGTCACTCTCCACATCTTTCTTCCAGGGAGACTGTGCAGCCCCCCACTGCCAGGGTCTCGGGATCCAGGGACAACTTCCCTGGGAGAATGCACGGCATGCCTCAGGCTGGTGCAACGTCACGCCAGCCTCTGCCGCCGCAGGCTCGCCCCGCACTCCGTGCCCCTCCCTCCCCCTGGCCTGAGTGAGCCAGAGCCCCCGAATCAGCGGCTCCTTTAACCCCGTCCTGTCTGAGGGAAGAACAGACGCCTTCCCGCGACCTACACTCAGAGGCGGGGCCAAATCCAAAGCTGAACCCCGGGAGCTGTGCGAACAAAAAGAGAAAGGGAAATCTCTCTCAGCAGCCTCAGGAGCAGTGGATTAAATCTCCACAATCAACTTGATGTACCCTGCATCTGTGGAATACATGAATAGACAATGAATCATCCCAAATTGAGGAGGTGGACTTTGAGAGGAAAATTGATGATTTTTTCCCCTTTTCCTCTTTGTGTAAGTGTGTATGTGTATGCCTCTGTGTGAGCTTTTGTCTGTATAGCTTTGCTTTCACCATTTGTCCTAGGGTTCTATCCATCCGTTTTTTGTTTTTTTTTTAATTAAAAATTTTTCTTAATAATTATTTTTTTATTTTAATAACTTTATTTTACCTTACTTTATTTTATTTTCTTTTATCTTCTTTCTTTCTTTCTTTCTTTCCTCTTTTTCTCCTTTTTATTCTGAGCCATGTGGATGAAAGGCTCTTGGTGCTGCAGTCAGGAGTCAGTGCTGTGCCTCTGAGGTGGGAAAGCCAACTTCAGGACACTGGTCCACAAGAGACCTCCCAGCTCCACATAATATCACATGGCGAAAATCTCCCAGAGATCTCCGTCTCAACACCAACACCCAGCTTCACTCAACGACCAGCAAGCTACAGTGCTGGACACCTTATGCCAAACAACTAGCAAGACAGGAACACAACCCCACCCATTAGCAGAGAGGCTGCCTAAAATCATAATAAGTCCACAGACACCCCAAAACACACCACCAGACGTGGACCTGCCCACCAGAAAGACAAGATCCAGCCTCATCCACCAGAACACAGGCACTAGTCCCCTCCACCAGGAAGCCTACACAACCCACTGAAACAACCTTAGCCACTGGGGACAGACACCAAAAACAACGGGAACTATGAACCTGCAGCCTGCAAAAAGGAGACCCCAAACAAAATGAGAAGACAGAAAAAAACAGCAGATGAAGGAGCAAGATAAAAACCCACCAGACCTAACAAATGAAGAGGAAATAGGCAGTCTACCTGAAAAAGAATTCAGAATAATGATAGTAAAGATGATCCAAAATCTTAGAAATAGAATAGAGAAAATGCAAGAAACATTTAACAAGGACCTAGAAGAACTAAAGATGAAACAAGCAACAATGAACAACACAATAAATGAAATTAAAAATACTCTAGAAGGGATCAATAGCAGAATAACTGAGGCAGAAGAATGGATAAGTGACCTGGAAGATAAAGTAGTGGAAATAACTACTGCAGAGCAGAATAAAGAAAAAAGAATGAAAAGAGCTGAGGACAGTCTCAGAGACCTCTGGGACAACATTAAATGCACCAACATTCAAATTATACGGGTTCCAGAAGAAGAGGAGGAAAACAAAGGGTCTGAGAAAATATTTGAAGAGATTATAGTTGAAAACTTCCCTAATATGGGAAAGGAAATAGTTAATCAAGTCCAGGAAGCACAGAGAGTCCCATACAGGATAAATCTAAGGAGAAACACGCCAAGACACATATTAATCAAACTGTCAAAAATTAAATACAAAGAAAACATATTAAAAACAGCAAGGGAAAAACAACAAATAACACACAAGGGAATCCCCATAAAGTTAACAGCTGATCTTTCAGCAGAAACTCTGCAAGCCAGAAGGGACTGGCAGGACATATTTAAAGGGATGAAGGAGAAAATCCTACAACGAAGATTATGCAGCAAGGATCTCATTCAGATTTGATGGAGAAATTAAAACCTTTACAGACAAGCAAAAGCTGAGAGAGTTCAGCACCACCAAAGCAGCTTTACAACAAATGCTAAAGGATCTTCTCTAGGCAAGAAACACAAGAGAAGGAAAAGACCTATAATAACAAACCCAAAACAATTAAGGAAATGGGAATAGGAACATACATATCGATAGTTACCTTAAATGTAAATGGATTAAATGCTCCCACCAAAAGACACAGATTGGCTGAATGGATACAAAAACAAGACCCATATATATGCTGTCTACAAGAGACCCACTTTAGACCTAGAGACACATACAGACTGAAAATGAGGGGATGGAAAAAGATATTCCATGCAAATGGAAATCAAAAGAAAGCTGGAGTAGCAATTCTCATATCAGACAAAATGGAGTTTAAAATAAAGACTATTAGAAGAGACAAAGAAGGACACTACATAATGATCAAGGGATCGATCCAAGAAGAAGATATAACAATTGTAAATATTTATGCCCCCAACATAGGAGCACCTCAATACATAAGGCAAATACTAGCAGCCATAAAAGAGGAAATCGACAGTAACACATTCATAGTAGGGGACTTTAACACCCCACTTTCACCAATGGACAGATCATCCAAAATGAAAATAAATAAGGAAACACAAGCTTTAAATGATACATTAAACAAGATCGACTTAATTGATATTTATAGGACATTCCATCCAAAAACAACAGAATACATATTTTTCTCAAGTGCTCATGGAACATTCTCCAGGATAGATCATATCTTAGGTCACAAATCAAGCCTTGGTAAATTTAAGAAGATTGAAATTGTATCAAGTATCTTTTCCGACCACAACGCTATGAGACTAGATATCAATTACAGGAAAAGATCTGTAAAAAATACAAACACATGGAGGCTAAACAATACACTACTTAATAACGAAGTGATCACTGAAGAAATCGAAGAGGAAATTTAAAAATACCTAGAAACAAATGACAATGGAGACACGACGACCCAAAACCTATGGGGTGCAGCAAAAGCAGTTCTAAGTGGGAAGTTTATAGCAATACAATCCTACCTTAAGAAATAAGAACATCTCAAATACACAACCTAACCTTGCACCTAAAGCAATTAGAGAAAGAAGAACAAAAATCCCCAAAGTTAGTAGAAGGAAAGAAATCATAAAGTTCAGATCAGAAATAAATGAAAAAGAAATGAAGGAAACGATTGCAAAGATCAATAAAACTAAAAGCTGGTTCTTTAACAATTTTATTTTGTTATTGTAAAATTTTTATTTATTTATTTTTGGCTGCATTGGGTCTTCATTGCTGCATGCGGGTTTTTCTAGTTGTGGCTAGCAGGGACTATTCATTGTTGTGGTGCGCGGGCTTCTCGTTGTGGTGGATTTTCTTGTTGTGGAGCACGGGCTCTAGGTACACAGGCTTCAGTAGTTGTGGCATGTGGGTTCAGTCGTTGTGGCTCGTAGGCTCTAGAGCTCAGGCTCAGTAGTTGTGGTGCATGGGCTTAGTTGCTCCGCAGCATGTGGGATCTTCCCAGACCAGGGCTCGGACCCGTGACCCCTGCATTGGCAGGCAGATTCTTAACCACTGCGCCACTGGGGAAGCCCGGCAGTGACACTTTTTATGTACAAATAGTTATATCATGGGCAATATAAATTTGGTTTGTTTTGTGAAAATATTGGCATTTTTCAAACACTTATCCAAATAATAGTGGGTTTCAGAACAGAATTCCAGCATCAAAGAGATTTTGGGATTGAAGTTGGGGAAAAGAAGGTGTCCATTTAGATGGAGAAAAGTAAAATTACAGATGGCATTAAAATTATCTTATAAGTGTTATTGCACACTGGAAAGAATGTTAAATGACTACACAAATTTGACTGTTTTAATAATTAATTGGGGAATGCAAATTTTTGACTTGCATGAAATATGTATTTGAACTAGACTTTTAACATTTGGATTTTAATTGTTTAACTTCATTGCATATTCTCTTAATCAACATTTGGAATTTATGTTTTGATTCTTTGACTCCTACCAACCAAAGTGTTTGGATCAGAAGCATATGCTTCTAATACATGGGAAAGAACCTGACTAGGTTGTTTTCTGATTGGTGGAAGTGGGAGTGATGCATCGCTTTTGTCCTTTACAATCTTAGGGCTGTCCCTTGGGAAAAGACATAGGATGCAGTATGCAGATACTTTCTTTTTGCATTTGATGAATAAGCATAACAACTATTTGCAGGTAGCAGCATAAAGTTTGTAAGATACAGAGCTATTATGGTGTCTTTGGAATGAAAAGAGTGTGTACTGATGCTTTCAAATGATAGGGTTTTGTTGCTAGGTTGAGCAAGAATCTGTGAGTTGGTTTACTTCCCAAATTGGCTCCAGTTTCACATTTTTCCTGGCATCCCTCAGCAGCATTTGGTTCGAATGCAGTAGAATACTGTCTCTTGGCTTCTGGTGACAAGCAGAGGCAGCCTGATTCTGGTGTAATGTCAGGGGTAGTTCTGTGCCGCAGGGCCTGGAATGGCAGCAGGCAGTGTGGGAGTGCTCTCAAGGCCCCAGGTGGGAGCACAACACCAGAGGACAGGAGAAGTGGCCTGGGTATACTGTCTGCCCTGAGCATGCTCAGGCAGATTTCCTTTTTGCTCATATCCCCAGACTTGGAAATGTGGATGGCACATGTGTTACGCTGACTGCCTTCCCAAGACATTTGAAAGCCCTGCCCAAGATCTTTAAGTGATGCTGGTTTAGATCACTGGCCATAGCAGCCTTGAGTTTCTAAACTAAGTATAAGCCAACCAATATTTACACCCCTTATAACTGCTGTTTGTGAAACATTCAGATGCCTTCCCACACAATGAAATGTAATGTGACCCAAGCTGGACAAACAACAATCATTTCTGTTAAATTATAGCAGACCATGTGCCTAAAAGTTAAAATTATCCTAATTGAGAAGACTTGAGTTTTACTTTTTGGAAAGATTGTGTGAGAATCATGAAATACCCAAGGACGGTCAACAGAAGATCAAATCTTGTGAACTCAAGACTACTTAATGAGCACCTTCTAGTACTTCTCCAGCAACAGGTTCCAAGATAATGAAACATTAAATGTAAGTATTGACTACAAAGACAGTCAGTTTATGGCAATAATGAGTTTATAATCTAGTTGGTGGCTTCCTTGGAATTATTTGTCATTGAGTGAATGAGAAAATCATTAAATAGTTACGCATTGGACTAAGACACCAATCTGATCATGTGTAGAGCCCCAGAAAAGTTGGAGTGGGGAAATGACTCGTGGAGCAATGAGGGGAGATTAGTTACTTACATCAAGTCCTCAAATGCAAGACTGTGTGTGGTAAGAGTCAAGGATGATATAAAGTACTATGAAAGTTCAGGGACTGGAAAAATCATGTTGGGAGAGGTTTTCAGAGAACTTTGAACAAATTTAATTCCAGCCTAATTAACTTAAGTGCTGGGGATTCAAAGATGATTAAACCATAGACTCTGGCATTAAGTTGGATTTTGGTAGATGGAAACCAGAGTGAAAGAGATGGCATGAAGAATGATCCAATAGAGATAAAAATGCATTATGTAGGGAATATGAGGAAAATTTAACAAATTTGAAGACAGAAAGCTGAAAGGGAGACCTAAAGGCTGAATGATGCATTGCTACATTCTAGGGATACAATTTATAGAGCCCTTAATAAGCCAGGTATGGTGCCAAGAAATTGGTGTGAATTATTGACTTTAATTTTCACAGCATCTGTGGAGATAGATACTTTGGTTATCTCTACCCTACAGATGAGAAAAATGAATCTCAGTGTTAACTTGACCTAAGTCATGTGTCTAAGAGGTGTGGAAGACAGGGTTCAGACAAGGGCAGTCTGACTCCAGAGCCACATAACCATTAAATCATTCTGCCACCTTTCCCCTGACCTCATTGAGAATAACTCTGAAATGTTTCTTTAATCCTTCACTCCATCAGCTCCACTGTATAATTTAGCTAACACCGTCTCTCATTATTATTGCAATACTCTTGGCTGCCTTCCATGCCACTAGACATCTCCTCTTCAAATTTACTCTACCATGGCCTCCAGAATTACCTTTGGAAAACACAGATCTGATCATGTCACTCCTTTGTTAAAACAGTGCCCAGTTGCCTTTAAGAACAAACTCAAACTTCTTAGCGTGGCTTATAATGTCCTTTATAATCTGGCTCTAGTCCAGTTTTCTTTCGCAGCCCCATCTTCTGCAACTCCACCCTCTCCTCAAGTCTCTTAGATGTCCCAGCTACACTCAAATATGCTTCAATTTCAAAACTCTAGAAGAGCTCTAGAGTCCCTTTAAAATCTTATTTTTATGCCTCCTGAGAGTACATGTAGGGGAAAAGCTGAAATAGTAAGAAATAGATTGGAGTTTAAAAAAATTAATAAAAGACATTGAAAGACAGGCTAAGGGGTTTGGAATTTATTAAGTAGACAATAAAGTTCTGCTGAAGACTTTCAAACAATGAAATAACGTGGTGGTTCTTTAGTAGGATTAATTTGTTGGAGTAGACAAAAGCAGACGTAGAGAGACTCTCTTTGCTTAGTTTATTGATGAATCCCAGGTGCCAAGAACCCCTCCTGGAACATAGTATGTGCTCTATAAATATTTGCTGAATGAATGAATTCCAAAGCACCTTCTGGGGATTAGTGCTTACACAATCTTGTTCATTCTTTCTCCATTTTGACCTCTGTCTCTCTCCCTCACATACAAGTGCTCTCTCCTTTTTATCCATTCTGATCTCATTCCTTGTTTTTTAATATAAAATAATTTTCACTTAATTATTACTTATAATTCTTATTCAACAAATATTTCCTAATTATTTATTGTGTTCCAAGATGAGTTTGAGGGGTTTTCTCACACTTGGTCACATGTAATTCTCCCAAGAGCATAATGGGGGTAGGTATCATTGTCCGTATTTTGCAGGTGACTGATGTCCAGAATTCACACCATTAAGCAGAGTAGATTTCTGGCTCCAAGTCTTGATCTCTTTATATCAAAGCAGTTGAACAATTTGTATTGTGATTTCTTTTTGGCCTCTGACTAAATCATGGTGACTAATTTGGCCCTGCTTTAGCCACCTTTCCTTAGTTAAAATAAAAATTGCATGAGGTAAAGGAGTGAAGATGGGATAGTAGCTCTAGAGGGGTTGAGGGAAGATTTATTTTATCAAAGGAAGTAGAGATGTGAATATGTTATAGTCTTGAGTGGAGGAAAAAATGCTGTGCAGCAGTGTGAGGACAGTTACGTGTCATGGTCTTTAAAAGGGTATGGTTTTACCCCTAAAAAGGTAGGGGATGGAATTAAGTGCTGAAGTGGAACCTTTAGTTAGTCTTGGAAAGTAAGAGGGATATTTATTCTTTCAATGAAGGAGAAAAGTAGAGAAAGTAGGAGTGCTCTACAAGTAGGGGAGGGAAGAAGTTTGCAGGAAATCATATCTGCAAGTTTAGCCACTCTATTGAAGCTTCTAGCTAAAGTGACTCTAAATTGTTTGGACAAAAACTTTGGGGCAGTTAGCTAAAATATCAATCTCTAAAATTGCAGAATAGCCTGAGTAAGCTTCATCAACTTGGTTTGGAGTGTGGGTTATGAAGTCAAATTGTCTGGATTTTAATCACAGCTCCTCCTTTTACCAACTGTATGATCTTAGCATGTTACTTACTCTCTCTGCATTTTAGTCCTCATCTGTAAAATGGGGTAATATAGTACCAACTTCATAGGTTTGCTGTGTGAATTATATGAGTTAACATGGCCAAAGCTCTAGGATATGTACTGTGCACAGTGAGAGCTCCCTATATGTAAGTGGGAGCTGCTGCTGCTATGTGTTCCTGTTCCCTAGCACCCTAAGTATCTTGAATATTGTTCATTCTTTTCATATAGTATATATTTTCATTGGAAGATGTGGCTTGGCTGCAGGCCAGAAGTGAAACATGCTGTTCTTTCCTCTACTTTTACAACCATACTCATGTACATGATGATATAAAGGTAGCTACAATGACCTTAATCCAGCTGACAGCTAGTGATTGAGTAATGTCTTTGTTATTTGAATTTTTTTATTTTTAATTAAATAATTAAGCAGGAGTATCCAATCAGGGGGATCACAGATAAAAGGACTACTTATAAACCTAAATTTGGAATGCTGGGATAAAGACAAAGATAATTTATTTGTACTTCAAGTATGCTAAAATTGTCTAATGAGTTCTGGATTATTTTTGAATAAAGAAACTTTGGATCTTGAATTACCATGGGAAACTGTAACCAGTCTACTGCTTATTCATAAATTAGTCAGTTGCTGGAGTTTGGCCACATCATACACAACGTTAAACTTCAAGGCCAACTGGAAAAGCATTTAAGCTTTGCATTAACGACAGGTTCATTAATTGAACTTTAAAATTGCTACCTTCTTTTGATATGAAATATTGACAATCTCTGAATTTTGGCTATTTTGGTAAATGATTGCAACTAGTGGTAAAACGATATCAATTTCAGCAGCCATATTAGAGAATTTTAGCAAAAGGAAAAATAATCTGGAATAGTATATGCTTATCCTATATATTGCTAGCTTCATTCCCTGAAAGTTTGTTTTAATAAAATTGTTCTTGGCATGCCAAAGAAAACTACAGAGTTGGCTATCCCTGGGACAAATGGTTAAGAAAAAATTCATTAAAAAACTTTGAGTTAAGCCAACTAATGCTTTTTTGCCCCAAATTCTTTGAAATATTATAACAACCATCTTTTTAGTGGAATCATCTTTTAGTCTATCCACTAAAATAGCATTAAAGATAGTTTAAAGCTATTTAGTGATGTAGAAACATAGCTTGACGACCAAGAGTAAAATGAACATATTACACAAAATGACCAGATATGCCCAGAAGCTTGAGTTATTACTCGACCACAAGAATCTTTCAGAAATTAATGTAGAGCAATATTGGAGTAGTCTATTTTTTGAGCAAGGATTAGTTTAAAAGCTGTAGTAGAAATTAAAAGTTAGGAAGGAAGGGTAAAATCATCAGGGCTAATTAAAAAAAAATCACAGGTTGTAATAAGCAGAAGGAACTTGAAAAATTTTAAATATATTGTATTTATGAGTATGTATATAGAGTTTTATAGAGACTCAAAATCATGAAATATAATACTAAAAGCTGTTTTCCATATTAATAAATGTTTATATAATACACATCAATAATTCTCCTTTGTCTCTTTTAAAATTATTTTTCTTTCAAGAAAAGTACATGCAAAATAAACTGGCCATTTATACAGAGCTGTTCTTCTACTAATGCTCCAGCACTTGCTGCCAAATATTTTTGAAATAGTTTAGAATATATTTCACCATTTAACATCTGTTTCTTCTCCAATTTTTTAAAACATTGAAATAGCTGTAGATAAGGGAAACTTCTCTGAAATGTCAGACTTCGTTGTACAAACATAAATTATGGCATACACAGCTATATCTTGAGAATGAAAACTACTAATTTGTGACATTGATAAAACCAAAACTTAAAAATGCTATTAGGTTAGAAATTGTGACATTTCATAGATTGAATACATACATTCCCTTTTTCTGATATTTTGGAGCTCAAATAGTAAGAACTAGCTAAAAAATGTTGTTTTTAAAAGTGCAGCTTAAACAATTTTGGGAGTAAAATATTTCCAAGTAAATTATAACAATTATTTTTACTCCTAGAAAAATTAGAATATGTATTGATTTTAAAGGTTTTGAATATTCATCAAATATATTTTCAGAACCTATCATTGTTCCATGCATTGGGTTACTTGCATTTTAAAACTTAAAAATTTCAAACTAGGATTCCTTAACCGATATGTCATGTAATCCTCAGTGTGACAGTAAGTATGTTGCGAAAACAGCATCTTTTGGGCAGATAAATTGTACTGTGGAATTTTCTGACTCTAATATGTATTGTGAATCTTGAATAGGGTTATAGGTGCTTGTTTCACAATCCTATTTAACCACAGAGCTTCTTTTGGGGAGAGAGGATGGGGTACATAGCTCCTATTAACATATTCATGTATTAGTATGCAAAATTACACACTGGTTTGTGGGCACTAAATAAGACTGTTAGGTAAAGAGCCATCAGCTGCCAAATATTTTTTCTCTCTTTTTTTTTTTTTGGCTGTTTGGGATTTCTCAGAGAAGGTGCATTTCTTATCTCTTCTTTAATTCATTCCACAGTCCTGCACCTCTACTTTTGTACCTGCCATCTCTCTGGACTGTTGTCCATCACTCTGCTCTTCACTTTGATGCTTCTTTCACCATCTGTGATGCTGTCAGCACTCCTTGGCCCATTTGCACAGGAGCCACAACCTGCATAGGCCTCTTGTTAGGGTGCAAAGACTGCTTCTCTGCTACTGTGCTTGGATCTCCTCAGTATTCTACCTGTCTTGGATTGAGGTTGATCTTTTATCCAACTGGCAGAGAAACATTTCCTCCATCCCAGTCTTGCTTTTTTGTTTTGTTTGGAAGTGGAGGAGAAGTTATTACTCCTCAGAAGAATTGATTTGATGAATTGCTTTCTTCTTCAGTTAAGAAGCAATTGAGAGACTTCCCTTGTGGTGCAGTGGTTAAGAATCCACCTGCCAATGCAGGAGACACGGGTTCGAGCCCTGGTCCGGGAAGATTCCACATGCCGCGGAGCAACTAAGCCCGTGAGTCACAGCTACTGAGCCTGTGCTCTAGAGCCCGCGAGCCACAACTACTGAAACCCGCGCGCCTAGAGCCTCTGCTCCTCAACAAGAGAAGCCACCGCAGGGAGAAGCCCTCATACCACAACAAAGAGTAGCCCCCGCTCTCTGCATCTAGAGAAAGCCTGTACGCAGCAACGAAGATCCAACACAGCCAAAAAAAAAGAAGAAGAATTAAATGTGTGTTCAGACATTCAAGAGCTCAAAGAAAAAAAAAAAAAGGAAGAAGCAATTGAATTGTTTTAGGTTTGCGCCATAGTTTTCTCTTTCTCAAGGATCACAGGCAGCCCTCTCCAGTCCAGAAGGCTGGATCTGTTGAATTCAAACATTGCTTAAGGCTGTTGCATTCAAACATTGCTTAAGGTTTTATCTTCAGCCGTCAGTCTCTTTCACCAAGGAGATGTTTTGCTAAATCTGGTACATTGTACAAAATTATTTACCATTTATGCTGAGTTTTCTCTAAGACTAGCCTTGTTCTCTATCGGCCTGTTATTTGGCTTTGATTACATTTTACCACATCCCCATACTGCAGTCTATCATGTGTCTGTATATAACTAAAGCCCAAATGTGGGCAGCTTCAGTTTCCTTTCTATGTGGTTCCTTAGCTTCTTGTAGCCAAAGCATGTAGCTAAGTGCTATCGGGGATATCACCTGCTTCCATTTGCTACAGTTTCCAGTCTCAGCTCTGACATAGCTGGGACAGGTCTTTCAATAAATTATTACATGAATCAAAGGTACCAAACTAGAACTAATGTGTAATTAACTAACGTGTGACCTGGTATAATTTGGATTATATTTCTGGATTAGAAATGGATTTTTCAGGTATTTATGAATGATTGGAAAGTTTCAAATGATATGCTTTTTGTTTAGAAAGATTAAAAATTTCTTTCAGAAATAAAATGATGTATTCTGTTTAAAATAACCAAATATATTATCATAAGTATTTGCAATGATCCATAAGTAAAATCAGCAGTATCAACAGAATTCTACTCATTGAAGTCTAATTTGTTTTCATTGTTAAGCTAAGTGCTTTTGTGGTTTCCACAATATTAGCTATGAAATAGTTAAATAGTACATGGCATACGTTTCTCCAGCAAAAGGAAATATACTAAACATAAGTTGTAATGTCATCAATAAGGAAAATACAGTTTCAACTTTGACTCTATCATGTGGTGAACTATTCTTCCTAGAAAAATTGTTTCTAAAAATATTCCTTTACCATATTACAGTTAAGATATGAAAGATTAAAATATATCCAATGGAAGGAAGGAAAGAATAATCAGAGAAAAAGAATACATCTCTAGAGAAATTGGGAAAAATGCATAAATCTTTGGGACATTAGATTTTTAGAGAAAGCTAATATTGAAATAGATCAACTCATAAATATTTAAGATTGAGAAATGTCTTAAAGAATGTCTGAGACTAAAAACTCTAGTCCAGTGGCGGAGTTGACATTCCACAAGGCCCATATTGCACTAGACAGAGTGGTACACACAGAGGAGCTTCTTGGGAAGCCGAGGAATAGGCATTCTCCTTAGATGTCCTAAGAGAAAACTGTACCTTGGCTAGGAGTTGAACCTGTCTTAATTGGTGAGGAGAAAGAAAAAGTTCATATTGATTCCCAACTATACATTATTTAGTTTTTTAGAAAAATTAAGCATTCCTAAATTAACCTTAGAATAAAACACATATAGTAAGCATACCATAGTTTGAGCTTCATCATCTTAAATAATCCATCTGAGTTTTGATTTAAAGCACCTCTTCCAGGTATAGATTTTATCTAACTGTCACAATAAAGTTTCTGTGTATGGAGTGGGTAATAGCAAGGAAGTAACACCCTTTATAAAATATTGCTTCTTTGTGGCTCTATTGTGGTCTGCTGAATTATTTGAATAGAGAAAAAAAGCACGAACACAGTTCTCAAGAAACCTGGAATTCTTGTAAGTTATGAGAAGCAGTATTGTTATGAATCCTACAGTTCAATGTTAGAACATATGAAAAATTGCAAGATAAATACCTTCTTATGCCTCCCTCCTCCCCCCTCCCCACTTCCTTCCTTCCTTCATCTTTGTTTTGTTTTCCTTCCCTCTCTTTCCTTTTTATCTTCCTTACCCACCTTTCTTTTTTCTCCCTCCAAACCAATGAAGATAAATCTGGCCCTTCAGAAAAGGCTGTGTTAATTCTCTGACATATCCACCTCACTTTCTTCTCCTTCCTCTAAACTTCTAATATTCTTCTGCCCTCTATTCCTCTTACCAAATAGAAAAGGATTGATTACCACTCACTCGGCTGCAGCATTCCTATGCTGCTTTTTTCTTTACCTTTCTCTCCCTGAGTGATGACATTTTCCTGATCCATTCAGGGGCTCACTGTGTTTCTATTATCTGCCCTTCTAACCAACCCATCAAAATACGTAAGGCAAGCTCATATTATTCACTTATTTTCCTTGGCTGATCTATTCTGGTGTCTCCATTTGGCGCTCTGTCTCCATGAGTATAAGATTGGAGGACTTGGACTGGTCAGGCTGCTCCATCCTACTTCCTCTGGAAGCTGCTGGGAACTGAGACATCTGTGTCCCACTTTCCCAGAATCTCCAGGATCAACTGATAGGTTCCTCTCTGCAGCCCCCTTCCCTTATCCATTGTCCCTTCCTCTCATCATCAAGTTCATCCTGTTCCATTGAGTTATCAAATTTTCCACTTTGTATTTTATGTTTGAAAGCATATTTTAAAGTTAATATTATATTGCAGTTTAACATTTTTCAGCATTATAGTAATGATGTTTCTCACAAAAAAATATGTATCTTTGAAAGAAAGGCAGCAAAGTTTGAGTTGGACCATAAAGGATGGGTGAAATTTGAACAGATGGGTTTTCAGTCAAGAATGAACACAGTGAAGTAGGATCCCATAAGGCATGTTTGTTTGTGAGGCATATTATATACAGTGAAAAGAAGGTCTTGGTGTTGGCTAGAGCTGTATTTGCATCCTGGATCTACTGATTACTAGCTGTTTAACCTTGGGCAAGACAATGCACCTCTCTAAGCTTCAGTTTCAAAAGCTGTGTTGTATTTCAGAGAATAATGAGGATATATGGTGAGGAAAGTTGATGATTATATTTGATGTGGAAGAAAATAGGGCACCACTGAACCCTGTAGAAAACTGAAGAATGAAAATGCAAATTCTATAAAACATTAATATTAGTAACATACAATGGGGGATTGATGGATCTTCTTATCTGAGTGGCAAGCTATTTGATTTTAATGATAAAACTATATGATTTGAAGTCCAATTTGAGGGAGCAAATACCAATGCATAGAAAAGGCAAAATGTTATGAACGTGGTTCTGTTCATGATGTGTACTTCTGAGTATAGTTTTATGGCTTAGATTTTCCCTCCACAGATTTATTGACTGATTAATTGATCCATTAATTTTCCATTACATGTTAATAATATTAATGTGTTATATCATATATTGACTGCTTTTGAGAGTTACCTCAAGTAGCTTCCTCTGAGAACTGGGAAATAAATTAAGATATCCTCTGAGAGTCATATTATGGAAACAACACATAATGTTTCAGAAAAGAGATCTATAAAGCTATCTTAAAGACACTGGATGACTACAAGACTGGAGTAAAACCCAGATAAGCCAATCACAAGAGGCACTGATTGGCTAGAGTAGCTCAGAAGGAAGAAGGGTAATGCCATAAAACACTGACAGTATGCACCCCTGCACTGTACAGGCAAGAGTTCATCTTAAATTAGTGAATACTTTAAAGATTACTATCCTGTTGGAAATGTAAGGACTCCAGTTTTGTTCTTTTTCAACGTTGTTTTGGCTATTGGGGTCTTTTGTGGCTCCCCATAAATTTTAGGGTTATTTTTTCTATTTTTGCAATAAAGGATCATTGGGTTTTTGAAAGAGATTAATTACATTGAACCTGTAGATCACTTTGAGTAATATGGACATTTAAACAATATTAAGTCTTCCAGTCTATGAACACAGATGTGTTTCCATGTATTTGCATCCTACTGATTTATTTCAGCAAAGTTTTATAGTTTTCATTGTACAAGCTTTTGCTTTCTTGGTTTATTTCTAAGTATTTTATTCTTGTGGATGCTATTGTAAATGGGTTTATTTTTTAAATTTCCTTTTCAGATTATTAGTTGTTAATGCAGAGAAATACAGATGATTTTTGTATGTTGATTTTGTATCCTGCTTCTTTGTTGAATTCGTTTATTAGTTCTAACAGTTTTTTAATGGAATCTTTAGTGTTTTCTACTTATCATCTGTGTATAGAGACAGTTTAAATCTTTCTTTCCAATTTGGATGCCTATTCTTTTTCTTTCGTAATTTCTCTGGCTAGGACTTCCAGTATTGTGTTGAATGCAACTAGCAAGAGTAGACAACCTTGATTTGTTCCTGATCATAGAGGAAAAGCTTTCAGTATTCAACCACTGAGTACGATGTTAGCTGTGGGCTTTTCATATTTGGTCTTTTTTATGTTGAGGTAATTTCCTTCTATTCCTAGTTTATGGAGTGTTTTTACCTTGAAATGGTGTTGAATTTTGTCGGATGCTTTTTCTGCATCTATTAGGTGATCATGTGATTTTTACCCTGTGTTCTGTTAATATGGTGTACCATAGCAATTGATAATGTATAAAAATATATACCGAACCATCCTGGCATCCCTAGGATAAATTCTACTTAATCATAGTGAATGATTCTTTTCATGTGCTATTTAATTTGGTTGGCTAGTATTTTGTGGAGGAGTTATGTATCTATACATCAGGAATATTGGCTTGTAGTTTTCTATTATAGTGTCATCCATAGTATGCTGGGTCCTGTCAGAGCCCTGAGTTGGGCTATGCAGAAACCAGGGCCTTGGGCGGCTCTCAAAAAGCTGGAAAATTGATCACGTGCTCCACTCTTCTCTTCCTCCAGAGAGAGAGGCTGCTGAGCTGTATTCGCCTCTGTCTGCTGTACTGTGGGTCCTCTGGAGCATCAATGTGCCACCCAGCTTTTTCGTTCCCAGTGGCCCGCCTAGAGTAGCTGGGGTTCCATTAACACTCCATGACAGGTGAGGCAGAAGCCAATCCCATGGAAGCCTCTCTGAAAAGTCAGAATGTTAGATGTGTGGTCTAGTCTTCTGTTTTCCTTCCCAGGGAAAAGCCAGGAGATGGGAGTTTCCTCCCAATTTTGTGGTGCTGTGCCAGGGAGAGGGATTATGGAAAGAGAGTGCCATGACTTTTCTTACTGGCTTCAGTGTGGCTGATTTTGTGCTTACCTGGGATACAGGAGCCTCTTAACTGTGTCTGGATTTCTCATAAAGGGAATTGGTCCGTGTGTTATTGAATCAGTGTTTCTGTGGGAGGGAGAAGGCTCTGGGGCATCCTATTCCACCATCTTGCTGACATCACTCCTCTATCGTTTCTCTGTTTAGTACTAGTTCTTGTTACTTACATATGCTTTTCTGGTTTGAGTTCTTGGAAATGTTATCACCAACAAATCATGCTCTATGCTTTTTATCTGTAATAGTGGAAACAGCTAAGAGATATAAATGTAATGACAGACACTATGTAGCACTTTTACTGCCTCAATAATTATCCTTAGTGTTTATGCAGCGATATTTAATTTTCACAAAACATTGCAGGTATGTTACTATTATTTTCCTAATTTTACAGAGGAGGAAATGGATGCACAGAGAAAAAATTTAAATTGCCCAAAGTTATGCAGCTTATTAGCAGAAGAGCTGGGAATTGAACCCAAGCAGTTTAACTACAGAACCTGTGTCCTGCAGTCAGAGACAGTGCACAGTAACTGTCATACTTATGTAGCTTAACTCAGTGGTTACTCTAAAAGTAAAACACAATAGGAAAAAACAAAACAACACAACAACATAGAAATTTAAAAAACCCAGAATATCCCCAAAACTCAGTGTCTAACTTGGAACATGTATTATATGTGAAGGATTCTTTTTGCTTGTTTTTGTTGCTTTGGTTTTGTTTTAAAACAGTTAATTCTTTTTATTTTTCATAGTTGAAAGTATCTTTTTCATTAAAAAAATTATTTTTAAAACACTGATTATATTCTCTTTGTTGTAAATAGGAGAAAAGGCCCACAGCAGCTTTATTCTTTAGGAAAATGGTGCAAAGGGAACACAACTAGTGTTTTGCCAAATTTGAATACAGATTTCCTTGAGAGTCTGACTGTGATAATTAAGATGTGGTAAGAGATATTTAGATTAAAATAATATTAGAGACTATTTTCAAGATAGGAGAGGTTTTTTTTTCATTTTGCTGCTGGTCCTTTTGGGTCCGTTTGTCATGAATATTTTCCTTCATTTTTAGCCTCCTCATGAGCCAACTCCTGATGTATCAAAAGTCCCTAAAAGCCCAGCCATCTGCTTCCTCATTGGTGTTATACCCAAGAACAGCCCAACAAGCTTCTGGATCCTAGAGTCGCTGTCATCACTGTTCATACATAACCACCTCTTCCTGATTCTCTTTGAAGATTGCTGAGGGTCAAGCTTGAACTTGGTATGTACAGTATACAGTGTTTTGATTCAGTTTGATTGACTGTCCTCCAAGATGGTTTTAATATTTATATCTCCATCATATCTCTGCATTGTACCAACACTGGTTATTAATATGTATAAAAGCCCCTGCCAATTTTATAATTGCAAAATGCTATAATTATTTTGATACGCATTGAGAATGATTCATTTTTCATTTACTTGTATTCTTTTGTGACATGCCTGATGGTGTCCTTTGTCTATTTTTCTGTTAAAACATTTTTATTGGTTTGTGAGTATTCTTAGCAAATTACCTGTATTGACTCTTTGCCTTTCAAATAAGTTGCAGATATTTCCCCAAATTTCTTAAAATCTTTCTTACTTCCAGTTATGGTTTTGGGTATATAGATGTTTTTGATTTTTCAAGTTGAAAAAATTATGGTATTATGCTTAAAGTAACTCATGCTTCAAAGTTATATTTTCTTCCTTAAAAAAATTGATTCCCCTTTTATATTTTATCTTTCTCCTTCTTTATGCTTTATCTATCTCATCTAAATTGAAAGGACAGCTGATTTCTGGGGAGATTGCATGGTATGAGCTAAGCAGCTCACTATTTTTTTTAAATCATTAGTCAGGGAAGACAATGCCATTTATTTTTCTTGGTTGCATTTGATTTTTGACATGTGTTTTCTTATTAAGGGAGAAACTAGCTTGGCGGTTTTTGGAGGCTTGATCTTTGGTGTTCTCAAAGCATTTTGGTTTAGGTTTTATCCTCAGTTCCCATACCTTCCCCCTTAAGAAGCCTGGCATTCACTTTCTGAGATATTTCTTCCATCTTATTCCTTTTTTCTTCTAGCTTTCTCTGGTACAACCCTTCCCTGCCCTTACCTCTCATCTCCTTTAGTCCACTTTTATGTTATTTTCCTCAGAGGTTACACAACATGATAGGATTTTTTAAATGAACATTTTATTGAAGTATAATGTACATATAGAAAAGTGTTATATCTTTTATGTACAATACACACAATAAATTTTCTCAGAGTGAACAGACCCATGTAGTCAGGAGCCAGATAAGTAAATGAAACCATTTAACAACCCAGAAGGCCCCTCTGTGCCAACATCCAACCCATCTCTTTTCTCCTTCTCCCTCAAGTTAACCATTATTTTGATTTAGAACACTATAGATTAATTTCCCCTGAGTTTGAACTTTACAGAAATAGAAATACAGAGTATGTACCAACAACATGATATTAACCTCTTTTGCTCAACGTTATGTTTGCAAGGTTTTCACTTAACTGCATATAATTATAGATCATTGATTCTCATTGCTGTATAATTATAACCATAAATTTATTTATCCATTCTGTTGTTGATACACATTTGAGTGGCTAATGGTTTTTGGCTATTAGGAATAAGCTCCGGTATGGCTGTTTTCATACATGTCTTTCGGTGAACACACACACACATACCTTCAGTACAACCTTATTAGCTTTTTCTAGATTTCTGGGCTTATTTCTGACCTGACTGCCTAGCTTGGTCTAGTATTCACAGAGACCCCATGAGTGAAGAGAATAATCTGAATTTGGAAAAACAGGAAGGGACTATAGATTAGACAAGTGTAGTCCAGACTGGTTTTATACGTAAAATATTGTTCAAACATACCGTTTTGTTGCAGTCAATCTTGTGTGTGAAAGAGTCTGGATGAAGAAAAGACTTTAAATTTGGATGAGAAAGATGCCCTTTTAAAGATGGCTTTGTTTAGAAGTTCTTTTGGGGAAGGTTTCTTGTGTGCTAAGTCATTTGGAGAACTTTATTTTCTAACGAACACAAGATAGTAAGATATTATAGTACAGAACTGTCTTACAGGAGCACATTTTCACCTGGGATGACTTGGAGAAAACCCAGATATTTGTCCTTTTTGATTGAAATCTAGAATTTATTTATTATAGTCCTTGAATGTTACCCATGAACTATTCTGACATACATCCTGGGAATACTTGTGCTGGTTGAGTGAGGATTTCTCAGGGCAGGAGACTAGAGCAACCTCATGTAAAGTAGCTCTCAGGACCAATGCTGACTTACTCTGGTCCTGAGATCCGTTTTTCATATGCTCAGTGATGTTCTGCATTCGGCCTGAAGCAGAACTGTACTTTTGGAATTCTGGGAGGCTTTCTACTGGGCATCAGTGATTTCCTTTCCTAAACTACAAACACAACTGCCTCTTCTGAGGAGGAAAGCAGACAGATTTGCCTTGGCCAAAGTCCAGTGGCCCAGAGTCAAGCCCTTAAGTGCTTTTTCAAGTGCCCAGTCTAGGTTCTCTGAGGATTAGTCTGCTTGGTAGACTAAGAAGGAAATTACCCAATCATTTTTGTTCTGGCATTTATTAGTACGCAGATGTTTCTTTTGAGTTTGTAGGAGAACAACCTTGAATTGGCACTTTTCCTGGTTAGGAGGATGCAATTGGTAGAAGGTATGAAATATTCTTCATTTACCTAGAAGTATTAGAGGATATATTATGAAAAGTCATACTTAATAATATTTTTATCTATTAACTGTTCCTTATCTTTGCTATATAATAGTGTTTCTAACACTATTTCTAACTCTAGCAAAAGCTTGGAATTCACAGGTGTTTGTTCCAATGTTTCTTAGTATGTGGACCACACCTCCAGTCCTATTATTTACGAATCTCTGGGGAAGGGGCCTAAGAATTTCCATTTTTATCAGTCATCTCAGATGATTCTGATGTACACTAATGTTTGTGGACATCTGGCTCAAACCCTAAAGCATACTCAGTTGAATTTATTCTACTAGTTAGAATCCATTTGAGAGTAAGAGGAAATTTAAATGGCAACAAAATGAAGGTGATTTACATGGATCAACTGAAATAGTTAAGCATTATTTATGCTCAATTCTAGTAATACTCTAGGAATTTTTTTCCAAAGCCTCAAGGCCATAACTCAGAATGTACTGAGTGTGGTGTAAGTCTCTCATGAACATGTTCATATTTCAAAACTAAATGTCCTTTGAGTCTTGAATAAATCCACATTATAGAAAATTTTATTCTATAGACAATGAAGTTATAGTGGGCTTCCAGCATTATTAGTTTGCCAAATTCTAGTCCAACTTTCATAATATTGCCATACACTATTTTTCACCCTTGCTGCCATAGAGGGGCAGATGAGGAGAGAAGAAGATGAAAAAAGTAAATGAATTTTTCTTAAGAACATGATCTATTAGAATGGGAAACCCCTGTTTACAAGAGTCAAGAGCTGCTCCATGTCTAACTTTCATTTGCCTTCTTTTTTTCTTCACCTAATTGTAAGCTTATCTAATTACATTTCTTGAATAAATACCTTTTGATAAAGAGGTTGTAATGTTTGGATATAAGCTTCATACCAAATATGTACTTTCAGTGTTAATGTTAGCCTGACTATATCTTTTTCTCTTTAGCATTTCTTTCTTCACTCTCCCCCGCCCTTCCACCCCCACCTGTGTCTCAGCAAAAGATAAGATCTTAATCATATTCTGATCAGCAAAACAGAAACAAAGTTTTATTACTAGCACATGATACTATTCTCTAGGTTTTACTCTATTTAAAAAGAAAATCAGAATAACTTCTCCATACTTTGCTCAGATATTTAAGATACACTTTAGATTGCAACAAAAACATGATCCTGAGTAGAGTTAAATCATTCACAAACAAGCTGAACTTCAAACGGATATATGCTGTAATTTTCATAACGTGGGGTGTTTAAGGGTATGAGTATTACGTTATCATCTCCATGTTAATTTTTGTTAAGCTATAGTATAACGGCACTTGGCCTTTGCTAATTATGCAAATGTGAATTTAGGGACTTTATATTTTTAGTCACAATTCTATAAATTTCTATGGACTTAATCATTCATTCATTCAACAACTTATTTTAGAGCACCTCTTGTCGGTTAGCCACTCTTCTTTATACTGGGGATACAACAGTGACCAAAACTGACAGAAAGCACTGACCTCATAGAGCTTATGTTGTAGAGGGAGGAGACAGGCAATGAAAATAACAAATGTGAATAGTAAGTTAGAAAGAAATAAGTGCTATGGAGAAAGTGAGCAGGGTAAGAGAAGTGGGGAGGGCTGGGTGATGATCGTCATGATTATGATTGCGCTTACCTACCCCAGACCATCAGAAATAACATTGGTATGCCAAAATATTGTTTGCATTGGGTCTTTCACTTTATATACGATAGCTGCCAGTGGTTTATTTCCTAATTTATAACCAAGATTACTGGTTTGTTTCTAGAATCCCCTAAATTCAAGATCTTCCTAAAATATGTCCTTCTCTGAGAGTCTATTTGGAATGTGAGTGAAATTTGACTTAAAAAGACAAATTGTCTCTTTGTACTGGCTACTGTGGGAGTGGTTGGCATATTAAAACCCCTGTAGAAAATTAGTCCTTGTCTTTTTTCTTGAATGCATGGAATTAATGTTAAAGTTTTAAAGTTAAAGTACAGTTAACATAATTTTGAAAGAATAATTTTCAAACAAATTTGAGTTGTCTCACTAAGAAACTTTCTCACTAAGAAATTAAGTGACTTTGGAAAATGACTTAGCCTCTGGAAATCTTTACATACTTACAATGAGGAAGGAGAAAATTGGGCAACTAAAGTTATCTTTAAAGTCTTGTGATAAGATCTTAACACAACATGGAATAAATGGCTCCAGTGGTGGTCATGGAGGTGATACCCTGATCTCCCTTGGGAAGTCTCATTGCCCAGCTGTCCCTGTCTTCGGGTTGGGTCTCAGCTGCAGAGAGTCTCCTCACCTTAGGTCATGTCCTTCTTGAGGCAGCCCACGACTAGTGACATCCAGGCAGAGTAAAGGTTTACCGTTTCAGCCCTACGGGGGCCATTGTAACGGGCAACACTTGTTCTACACAGAACTGGCCACGTAATTTGCAGGGCCCAGCGCAAAAGGAAAATGTGGACCACTTTTTTCAAAATTTACTAAGAATTTCAAGAAGATGACGGCAGAGAAAGAACCAAGTGCGGGATGCTTCTGCGAGTGGGACCATCTGTGCACGTGCAGAATGCAGGCTTTCCCCTGCCCCCAAGTCGACCCTGGCTCCACAGCCCCGCGTGTTCCAGGCCCAGGAACATGGGGTGTACGTTGCAGTTCAACCTGGATTCCAAGCCCATTCTTGTGCCTGCTAGTTGTGTAACCAAGCAAGTTGCTTACTTTTTCTAAATCTCAAATACTTTATAATAAAAACTTTAAACTACGTACTTTTCAGATTCACTTATAGCTCTGAATACCATGACATGAGCAACTGTGCTGTCATTCAAATGTTTTACAGTAATTTCCACTTTCCTACCTAAGTCATCATGAATGTGATTATTCATCCATTTCGTTTTTGTCCTTACACAGGGGTACTTCCAGATTCTGTGGGTCCTGAAACTTATTCAATTTGAGAGGTCTTCTATAAGAAAAAGACTATGAAATCAAAAATAAAAATTTGGTATGTGTGTTAGTATTTACTTAGAATCAAAGAAGTAGTAAATTTAAATATAAAAAACCGACAAATGCCATAAATATAGAATTTTTTTTCAACCCAGTTTTAACCAATCTTTTTAAAGTTAATGTTTTTGGCTTCTACTAGCATACTTTTTTCATGTTATATTTGAATTTTGGTATGATCAATAATTATGAAAAATATACAAAACTAACCTAAAATTAAGGCATAAAGAAGAGCAATTTAAGTGCATTTTAAAGGGCTGCACTTTCATATTGAGCTTTGCATTTGTACTTTATATGCTGACTGATGCATATGTGCACAGTAGTTTTGTTATTGGAATACTAGCTTTTTCAAGCAATTTTGCTGCATTGGTGGAATCTTGCATTTTGTTTGCTCTGAAAGCACCAGACTATCAGAATAAGATAAAACAGATATGCTGGGCTTCCCTGGTGGCGCAGTGGTTGAGAGTCTGCCTGCCGATGCAGGGGACACGGGTGCGTGCCCCGATCTGGGAAGATCCCACATGCCGCGGAGTGGCTGGGCCCGTGAGCCATGGCCGCTGAGCCTGTGCATCCGGAGCCTGTGCTCCGCAACGGGAGAGGCCACAGCAGTGAGAGGCCCGCGTACCGCAAAAACAAAACAAAACAAAAACAGATATGCTAAAATATAATCCAATACATTGATATGCATAAAGCAAGCATTTTCACACCCTGAAGTACTTCCTGTTTTTACTACTGTTACAAATTGTATTCTATAAGCAGAGGTAACTGATGATTCTATTTAATGTGCTTCCCACTGAAAAACGAAAAGAATGTATGGTGTATTTACAGTTGTGTGCACTGTCTCATGGAACATTGCTGACAGAAGAGAACTTCTATCAATATATATTTTGACTAGGCATCAGCGAGAACCTAATGCTCCCATTCAGTTGCACACAGCTGATGACTGGAAGAATTTTCCACAGACTAGTTTCTGGTTTCATACATTTCAAATCTTGTATTTTCTTCACTACCTATATATTTTCATTACAAGACACATTGGATATGTTCATGTTAATAAATAAATTTTAGTCTTGAACCTTTGTGTTATGATGCTGGGTCAAGTCAGTACTCTGGGTAGGTGTATTTCTGGAAGCTATCCCTACACTAGGCCTGCTAGCAGTATCTTAACTATATGTGGAATGGACTGTGAACCACATAAATATACCACGCCAAGTCAAAAATAAATGTATCCCCAACTCAGCTTCTTAATTGGACCCCCAAAATGCCTGTGGCCTCTCCAACACTACGGGACCATGAGGGAAAGTGTAACAAAGAGGAAGTCAGATGGAAAGTGATCTTAACTGATTACAGTTAAAATAGCTTATCTTTGTAGATTTTACAAAAATATGATTATGTGCACAAATTGCTAGGGCACATCCTAGAGTTCAGGAGGGTAAATCTACTCAGCTCTTACACTGATTACCAACATGGTCCTCTTTAAGGAATTCCTGATTTCCAGTATTGGTGTATGTGTGGGACAACAGGATGCTGATGCCATTCTTATTTCAGGAAGTAAATAAATGCAGAGACTGTATGGAGCTGTTCAATATCATTTGTAATTAATGAATCTTCATTCTTAAATAACAGGTGTTAATTTTTTTTTAAGAATTATTTTATTATATCAAGCAGGTCCAGTGCAGTATTGTCACATAGATGCTTGCTGTCAGTTTCCCCCCTCTCTTCTTTTTTACACTCTTTCAAGGTAAATTTCATCAATTTCTTCATGTTGGTCCTCATTGATCAGTGAAATATCCATGTGTCTGCCCATGCCTTTCCCTCCAGCTAATTTAGATTTCATTAGATCCATTCAATAGTAATAAAAATGTACATTTTCCAGTATACACAATGTATCAGAGACAATGCTAAGGTCCCAGAGTATTACTGAATTTATTTAATCCTTAATAACACTCTGAAGTATTATTACTGTTTTCCCTATTTGAAGAAATGGAGACAGAGAAAGCCTAGATAATTTACCCAAGTTTACACAGCTAGTAAGTGTTCAGAATTAGAATTTAGAGCTGCATGACTCCAGATTTGTGATCTTAACATATTATACCATATTATAGTATATTATTTGTTTAGAATCCAACTATCTGCTCTTTAATATGACTACTTTTAATCTGATTAATTTATCCTAGTGACATGTACAGTATAATCTTTACTGTAGCAAAGTGTAACTATAACCACATTATAGCTTTTTGTTGTGTTGTTTACATACTAGATCTTGAGATCCCAAGGCAGCAGGTATTTAGTTTTCTCATCTTTGAATTCTCATCCCCTAACTCCTAGAGAAAAGAATACTGAATGAATGAATGAGTTAGTTAATTGTTGAATGAATCTAACAGTAGCCAGTAGTGATTAGTGGCTTGATCCAAAAGGGTCACATTGTCTATAGAGAATTTTACAAAATGAGCTACTGAAACTTGGTCGGCTTTATATTATCAGCCTCCACTGGCAATTCTAAACAATGTCAATGACAAAATAAACCGCTCCACCTGGAGGGATCACTCTCACTGTGCCACCTCCTCCTCTAAGCAGTTGATCTCAAATCGGGTTACTGGAGTTTTCAGTGATTACTTGTTGGCAGTTGTTTGGGGATTGTCTTGTTGGTCAAGTCCTCTTGGTCTCCCTTGATTTTCTCTTGCAGAGCTTCCCATCTCTTGCAGGTTTGAGGCTATTGGTGGTTTGTTCCCACACATTTGTATATTGCCATCTAGTTTTGTTGTAAATGTTGTCCATGGGTTTTTGGTTTTACTCTCTAGCTCTTCTGTCCATTCTTATATAGGTTTTCTGGAATATCCAAAAACTCTGCTGTCTCTACTTCTGTCATCTTCCCCAAATCCCCCTGGGTATTTTCATTTTTAATCTTTGTTGATATGAAATGTGAGAATGGTTCCTCATTGTTTTTAACTTTTTATTACTTGATTTTTAGTAAGCCTGATAATTATTTTATTACGTATGTATTTATTATTGGCCATTTGTATTTTTTCTTTTCTATATGGACTGTTTGTAGTTTTGCTATTTTTCTATTGGAGTCTTTGCCTTTTTCTTAATATGTAAGAACTCTTCTTAAGATATAAATCTTAATTCTTGTCTATCACATAACAATAATAATAATTTTTAACAGTGTGGCATTTATCATCTGAATTTATTTTTACATAATATAGTTTTAAGTGAATAAATTTCTCAATTTTTTTCTATGTTGTTTTTGGTTATATTTAGAGAGACCCATTAACACAACATTGTAAATTAACTATACTTCAAAAAAAAAAAAAACTGGAGAGACCCACCCACTGGTTGGTAAAGAGCTTGGTAAGTTTTACTGATGAACAATATTTAATTAATGTCAATTTAGGGTGAAGGACAATGAAATCTTAGAAAGCAGTACATTTTCTTAATGGGAAATGGCCCCAAACAGTGTTATTCCTATTCATAGATGATTTCTACATGTTCTGATCTATTAAACAAAAAAATAACTAAGGTTTTTGCAGTGCCTCATTATTTAAAGACTTCTTTCACTTATATAATTTGAGCCTCACAATAATTCACATTCTTAGAAAAATAACTGCCTAAAGTCAGCAGCAATGGATTTCTTTTCCAAGTGAATTCTGCCTAATTATAAATCTCTCTTGTTGTTAAGGGATCTGAAGGTCAGTATTAGCGACTAGAGTAAAAAAAGAGTCATGGACAAATTAGTTAGCAGACATTTGCCAGGAAATGGATTGTTTGCAGATTACTTGGCAAATCCCTGTAAACAAGCAAATCTGCCCCCCACCCCTTTACTCTGCTTTTCCTGCTTGCTCTGTTCCAAACAAGCAAATGTTTAGACACATTTGAACTATCAAAACTAGCAGTTTCTACTAATCTGTACAAAATAAGTTATAAAGACCAGATGATATTTAAATATTACCCATTTTTTCTATAGCTAACAAGACCTTTATATTTTAAAAGTATTAAAGAAGATCACCCTTTTATAGGGTTTTTTCTGTTTGGTATTAAGTTAAAAGTTTAAGAAAACTGTAAAGCACTTTTATGCGATTTGGAGAGTTATTTCTTGAATAGAATTTTTTTTTTTAATGTCTCTAAGTCAAAGTTCCTATGATGCTGCAATTCTGGTGAGTCAGAAACCATATTTGGACTTTCAATTTTCTCCTTTCCTGGCTTCCTCTGTCTTTTTTTTTCAAGCTCAACAAATGTAAAATATTTTAATCAAGTGAAAACAGACGAAATGTGACTCATTCTACTTCATTCTACTCGACTAGGGATTGGCTTGCTGATGTCATCCCATTCTCTGCTGCCAAATCATTCTAAGGCAAAAAATCAACCGAGGGGATCCTGCATTTCAGTGTAGGAGCTAAAGCATTGTTTTAAACTCTCTTTATCTCCCCTTTTCCTCTTTTTTTGTTTCCTTTTAAAAAACCTCTTGAATAATTTCATACTTTGCTTGTGTGTCATACCACATATATTTCCTTTCATCCCCTGTGTCTCCATTCCACTGCTTAATATATATTTCTTCTGAAAACTGTTTGCTATGCTTTATGTAGGAAAAAGAGCCAGAAGATTTATACTTAGCAGCTTGAAAACTCTGCTCACTCTCTTTCTATAGCCTCCCTTTCAGGGCTGGCATTACTCTCTGCTTTTATGACTTTATCTAACATCTTTATTCTAAGAGCTCTGAAAGCTTTACCTTTTTACGAACCATTTTAAAGGACCTGACTCAAATTCAGCTTTCAGCTGACAGCACTCTTCAGATGTCCCACAAACATCTTTTTTTTTTTTTTTTTTTTTTTTTTTTTTTATGCGTTACGCGGGCCTCTCACTGTTGTGGCCTCTCCCGTTGCGGAGGACAGGCTCCGGACGCGCAGGCTCAGCGGCCATGGCTCACGGGCCCAGCCGCTCCGCGGCCTGTGGGATCTTCCCAGACCGGGGCACGAACCCGTGTCCCCCGCATCGGCAGGCGGACTCTCAACCACTGCGCCACCAGGGAAGCCCCCACAAACATCTTTAACTCAAAACATTCAGAATATTCAAAACTGAATTAATTATTCCTACTGGGCACCCAAACCTGACTTTTAAAATAATTTTTCATTGTTAATATTAATAGCTTCATCGTTCACCTAGTCACCAAAACTATGTCCCTGAAGTATTTTTTAAACTCTTCCCTCTCCATGATCCTTCCTATTGAATAAGTGTTCAAATACTATTGCTTTTTTCTCAGAAATAACTCAAGAATTCAGTCTCTTTTTAATTGTTAAAAGGAAGGGCTTTGGAACCAGGTTTAAATCCTGTCTCTACCACTACTATCTGTGTGACCTAGCCTGTTAGTTAAAACCTGTCTGGGCCCCAGTTTTCTGTCTATGAAGAGGAAATAAGTGTAGTACCTATATCATAGGGATTATGGATTTAGAACTGTACTTGGTATATTGTAAAGTACTCCATAAATATTAGTTATTATTATTTTCATCATTATCATCTTCATAGCTTCACTCACTTTTATCTCTTGTCTAGAGTATTGAAATGGTCTTTTTAAAAAATTAATTAATTAAGTTTTGGCTGCATTGGGTCTTTGTTGCTGCGCACGGGCTTTCTCTGGTTGCAGTGAGTGGGGGCTACTCTTCGTTGAGGTGCACGGGCTTCTCACTGCGGTGGCTTCTCTTGTTGCGGAGCACGGGCTCTAGGTGCACGGGCTTCAGTAGTTGTGGTGCACAGACTCAGTAGTTGTGCCCATGTCCCCTGCATTGGCAGGCAGATTCTTAACCACTGTGCTACCAGGAAAGTCCTGAAATGGTCTTTTAAGTAGCCTTCTAACTCCAGTTCTTACCACTCAATTTCCTAATCTGAGTAAAGTGTTTATGTAGGTGAGGGCCCAGTCAGAACAACAGAAGTTATACTAAGTGTGTCAACATTGAGAATTGAAAAGGTATTGAATAATATTTATTAGAGGACTAAAAAAAAAAAAAAGAAGTAACCAGAGGAATAACTGCAGAAGCTGCTACCACGCCTAAGGCTGAGGGAAGAGAGGCATGAGTCTGGGGTTTTCAGAAACTGGATGAATAAAGGAAAGGCCCTGTGAAAGGGACTCAGACTTGGGGGAAAGGGCACTACCTGGAAGGTACTGGTACCGCCAAGGGGCCTCATGAGGAAGGTTTGGGAGAGCCAAAAGAAGCCCGAGTGCCATGGTAGAGTGACTGACAAAATCATGAAGCAACCAGAAAGGAGACAGTCCCTTGTCCCTTTTCCCAGTCTTCTAGTTTCCCTCTACAGTCCCCTGTTGACAGAATCTAACAGAACCAGCTGGCAAAAGAGAGTTATTTGCATAGTTCCAGCACTAGCATCCCAGGAGAGAGTATAGAAGGATGTGTTGGAGACGAGAGTCAGTAACTTAATAACCAGTACTGTATGCTTTCTGAAATACAGACAGTCTCTCCTCAATTTGAAAACATTCAGTGGCTCCTCGTTGCCTAGAGTTTTAGACTCCTCACTCTCTGGTCAAAATCTACTTTTTCAGCTCTTTTCTCAATCCTCCCTTTCTTCCCTTATTACTATCCCCACCCCACCTCCTAACTTCCAGCTGCATCTTCACCATGCCCTTTACTGTGCAGTCCTTGATTCATTCTCCTGAAACATTTAATACTTCCATTGTCTTAGTCTGTTGCCTCATCTGACTTTTCTTATATTTTGACAAAATTGTGTCCATCCTTTAAGAGTCAACTCTTCCATTAAACTGAGTTCCAGACAAAATTATTGACCCATTCCTCGGTACTTCCATAGATTATCTGTTCATTCATTCAAATCAAGTGTGTATTGACTCCATATTATGTTATAGACATTGTGCAAAGCATCGTACATACAATGATGAACGAAATGCCCTTGGTATTTGCTACATGGAGTTTCCTGAGGAAATGATTTTTGAGCTGGGATTGGAGAGAACTGGGATTGAGACATCTAAGAGAATTGAGAGGACTGTTGTATAACTGAGTGTGGAGGGTAGAAGTAAGGGCTCACTGGAAAAGTACATTGACACTCTATAGCATACACATTCTAATCACAGTCCTAGGAAGAGAGGAGAGGAAAGAGAAAAAGACAATGGCTAAGTTTTTAATAACTTCAACACTTAAAGGCTAAGTCAAGCAGAATGAGTAATCAGAGAGGCAGGATTAAAAACAGAAACAGTGAGAAAAACATTTCAAAAAGATGGAGTAGCTACAGTGTTGAATGCTGCTGAGGTTTAGTAAGATGAGCATGCAGACTTTTGCACTGGACTTAATGACCTCATAGTGATCATAGCAGATCTTTTTCAGTGGAGCAATGGCACCAGCACATCGAATAGAGTGAAGAATGAGGGAATGAAAATGGAGACAGCTAATGTAAAAAACTTGTTAAGAGGAATTTGACTTGAAGAAGAAAGACCCAGGGCACTTATTTTGTTGTATTAGAGTTATTTTCCAGCTTTTCTAACCAGTACAGTGTGTACTTCCTGCAGGCAACTTCTATAAACTTAGCACTTAGACCAGAAACTGGCACCTACTAGATGCTTCTTAAGGAGTTGTAATGACTGATGAAGATTATTAAAGGGGATTAATTAAACTGTAGAATAACAGAGTGTCCTAGTCTGTTTGGGCTGTTATTGCAAAATACCACAGACTAGGAGCTTATAAACAACAGAAATTTATTTCTCACAGTTTTGGAGGCTGGAAATCTGAGATCAGTTTGCCTGCATGGTCACCGTCTGGTGAAGGCCCCCTGCTGGGTCACAGACTTCTTGTTGTATCCTCACAAGGTAGAAAGGGGCTAGAGATTTCGCTGGGGCCTCTTATAAGGGACTAATTTCATTCATGAGGGCTCCACCCTCATTACTTAAGCACCTCCTGAAAGCCCCACCTACGAATTCCATCACATTTAGGGGTTAGGATTTCAACATATGAATTTGGGGTGGTTATGCACATTCAAATCATAGCACAGAGCAAGCTTTTTGTGGCTTAGGTTTAATAGAATAGAAGCTAAAATGTTTGTTAATTTTTTTTCCCTGAGTTATTTTTGGCCTAATTTTGAAGATATGTTTCAATGATTCGAAAACATCTTGCATATTAAAAGGTAAAAATAGAAGTTAGAGGAATTGATTAGAAAATAAAGCCAATTTTTTGAAAATAGCACTGTGCAATAAACTTCACAACTCTAATCCACATTCCTGTTAAGTTTGAAAAGTCATAGGTGTACCCTAGTTTAATTCCAATTTAACATATGCAAGAAGAAAACTAAGCTTTGTTTGATCTGCAGTGGTATTACTAGTTTCTTTCAACATACATTCTCCGATGTTATAGGAGCAAGTTTTGTCTTTAATTTGCATAAAATCCAAGTTTATGTTTACAAAATCACTTTTGCTGTTTTTAAAAGTATAAATTTGAATTATGTGTAAAAAATATCTGCAATATTACAAGTCAACGGATTTTAATTTAGGCTTCCAAGTTTAATATCTCCTAGATGTTTTTATTGAATTGTTGCTCACAATACAATTGAAAACAAATTATCAGAGGACTTTGGGCCCAATTCTACACAAAATTTTCAAATATGTGATATTGTTATTAAAACCTTTCAGCGTCACCTTTCATAGCCTTGTCATCCCCTGTGGCTCTTCTTCCCTTTTCTGCTTCCCAGTCTTAAACAACTTCCACAAAATTTTGTACTCCTTTGTTGAACTAACTCCCCTGAAGCTCCTTTCAGCATTTGGTTCAAGATTGGATACTCTTGCTCTTGCAATCTGCTTGTCTTGTTATAATCACGTCCCTGGCCTTGACATATTTCTACCACTTGCCCTTCTTATGGAGTACACCAATGAGCCTGAACTCACTCGAACCAGTTCTTTCTCTATTAATTTCCTATTATTGGTGTCATGTCAGGGGCTCATTATCTCTACACACCTCCTGTTATCCCTCCTCTGTGCCCTACTCAGTTCCTCTACTCCCAGGCTGTGATGTGACATACACACCTAGTAATCATTGGAAAAGTTTACTGTAGACGGAAGAGCTGCTAAGAGTAGTTTGTTTGGGGAAGAAAGGGAGTAATTGCTCTTTAAACAATTCATTTTGGGCAACTAGAATTTTGGTGGGATAATATGAAATTGGTGCTATATTATTACTTAAAATCTCCACCAATTTTCTAATAAATGTGATATCCTGATTCTAGCGTACTACACAAACTTGTAATTCACCAAAAAATGTTTATTACTTTTGCTAGCTAATGAATTATAGATCCCTTTTTAAACCTAGAGATCGTCTAGGAATTGTAAGAAATTAAAATATGAGTATAGACAACCAACAATTATTGACATCTACTATTGGCCAGATGTCTTACATGCAGTTATTTTACTAATCTTCATAATTATTTCACTATTTAGGGAGCATTATCTCCATATTATACACAAGGGAAAAGTGTCTCTATGAGACACAGGTAGCAAATACGGCATGAACACAGGTATCTAAGCCAAGGTCAAATGCAAACTGTGCTGTTTCTGAGCATTAACATTCAGCTCAATTATTTTAGTAGGATCTAAATGTGGCCCATTGTCTCATTTAGAGACGTAGTTTCCCATTGTAATTAAGAACATGGCATTTGGAATTAGATTTCCCGGGTTCTATCCCTTTTCTTCTACTCACCAGCACTGAGGCTCTGAGTACATCACTTAACATACCCAAGACTCAATTTTGTTATCTCTAGGTTAGGGATGGTAATGGTAAAAATGATAATAGTTCCTTTCTTCCAGGATTGCCTGTGCTAAATGAGATAATCCATGTAAAGCAGTTAGCATGGTGACTGGTATAGAGTAAACATAAAGTAACTGTTCTTTTCTTAATTTGGACATTTTGGCTTTTTTTTTTTTTAAAATAGCTTTCTTCCCATTTGGCTAATAAAATAGGAAGGAAAAAAAACTATGTGTTTGAGGCAAGAGTTTCCATATTCCTTTGAGGAGGAATTGTGTTTCTTGGCTTCTCTATGGATGCCACAACCTGAAGGTGGGAGGTAGAGGTGACCATCGGTAAAATCCTTAAATGAAGCAAAGGTGACATGTCATGGTGGTTAGGAAAACAGTGTTAGGATTCTCTTTCCTCTTTCAGGATATGAAAAACTACAGAGAATGGAGAATTCTGCAGTAAGATGTGTAGTGGCTTTAACTAGTTTAGAACTCTATGAAGTAAGACTAAGATCTACCAGTAGATAAATACCAAGACCTGGGGTTCTAAATAAATGGTAACTATTTTACCACTTTTCATCCCACTGTTTTAAACCCATAGCAGACATAATTAATCTAACACAGCATTCTTTCCTGTTAAATTCATAGATTTGTTCTTAAGCTCTTCCCAGTAAAATGATGCAGGTAGTCATCATAAATCCATCAGGAGTCAGCCCACAGGATGAAAACTATTTGTACTCTTTGTGGAATGTTCACTTTTTAAATAGTATTGGGACAAGGAATCTAGAGGGAAAATGAATTAAAGTAGGGAACCATCCTAGTGTGGTGAGATTAAAGTTTAAAGATAAAATGAATTTGATAATTTGAAAGTAAGTCTAAGTCAGTTCAATAACAATTACCGAAACACAAACTGGTCTAAAACTCTAAATGAGTAGGGACTTAGACACACATGAACACGTAATTTAGAAGCAAGATAGGTTGTAGTAGGTGGTGATTAATTAGTCCAGAAAGAAGTCCTAAATATTTTCAACAGTGGGAAAAGTAAGGCACTAAGGGGACATTCAGTCATTATTCATTCAGCAAACATCTTTGGACAAAGCCCTACTTGGTAAATAAAAAGGTGCTTCTTTTTCATTTTTATTTTTGAAATGCTAAATGCTAAATGACTTCTCCATAAAATAGCATAATTTACTAAATTGGAGACTTAAAAGTGTGTTAATGTGAAAATGCCTCATTTTTTAGACAGGGTTAGTCATGGACCAAGTTCTCCAATATTATTCTCAGTATTTCAGTATTGCTTTTCAGAATTTCAATGTGAAGTATTTCAGTTGTATTGAAATTTTCATACATATGTAACTAATTATATATTCAATTAAGGCTCTTTTAGGCAAATGGGTCACTAGCTCCTCTGGAGTTTGCCTGTGTTACATTTGAGGAAAATAGTAAAATATCTAAATTGGAACAAGAACTGTAGCCATGTAAGATATAACCCTCAATATTGAAGATGGAAGTACTATGTTACAACTGACATGGTGACAAAAATGCTTAATATAAGTCACTTATTCTATAAAAAATTTAAAAATACTGTTCTCTAAACTTGCTGATACATTACAACTTTGGATCTGGTTTTATGTCTGATTCAGCAGTTTTAGAAACAGTAAAAACTCGGCATACAGATGTGTTCTTATTTGCACAGACTTCAAATCTGCCAAAGCAAATACTGGTCTGCTCCCTGTAATTCTACCACGCCACCAGAGTTTCTCCTGTATTTATGGGATGGGTGTGTTGATTGTAAGTTAAAGCTCTGGTGTTTGGTTCTTGACTACATTGTACTTAAGTTCATTCTATGTGTTTTTGGTTGGAACTTGAAAGCAATGACTCTTTTAGATTTGGAAGAGTGCAAAGAAATAAGGCAGGGCAATTATATTATGGTCATGATATATCCTCATTATATATCCTTGACTTGTACACATGTTTGAAGAACTCATATTTTCTCTTGTTTCCAAAATATACCTTTAAAAACTCCATTTCAGATTTATACTTTATCTGTACTAGTGGGAAGTTACTGAACTTGAATTTTATTCTTAACATTTCCATGCTACTAGAGGAAAAAATATTTATCAGGGAAGAGGCTTGAAATCTATCAGTAATACTATTGTTCTAGAAATAATTGAGCTGTTAAGCAAAACTCTTTTGAGGAATAAAGAATTTCATTTAAATATTGGTAAATTTAAATGTAACAAGTAATGAGACATGAATGATTGAAATTGATCTTGAGAAAAGTTTAATAAATGTCTCTGATCCCTCTTTCCCTTCCCCTCATCCTCATTTCTACTTGCTGGCTGAATCTTCCACCAAACATAATGATTTTTATGAGGATTCTCAAATTCATCATGCCCACCGTGAATGTATCATTTTCCTCAAAGTGAGTTATGGAATCTCATATTTTAATATGTCTCCTTAAATTTACCTTACATGCTTATTTATATACTACTCTTGTCATTTCTTTCTTTTGCTCAGTAGCTCTCACTTTTCTACATTAATTTTAAACCTGTAGAAATTAATTTCTACTGCTTCTGAATATGAAACCTCTGCTTGTTCACTTATTGCAACTTGAATAAATAAAGGTTATTCCATCCTCCACCTTTCCCTGCACTTGTTCTCCTCACCTCTCGCTTCCACTCATTCTAAATCCAGCTTTTTCTCAAGACCCCATCTCACAATCTATGGCTTTTAAACTGCATAATTCAGTTTATTTACATTTCCTATGTCTTAAGTTTTAACATTGCATCTCATTCTTTTGATTTTTTCCTATTTTTCTGTTTTTTCCTTTTGTATTTTTTCAGAGAAGGGGTTAGTGGTTTTGGTTTTTGTTTACATTCTACTCCCCCTCACCCAACTAGATTGTATTCTATGTGTTTAACTTCTATTTTTAAAATTATCTTCCTAGTCTTTTACACATATATTAAAATTAACAGTCTAAAGAAATTAATATCTTTAATCTCTTACCAACTAAAACAGCAGCTTAAAATGCTATACTCCCCAAACCCTATGTGTATGTACATATACATTATATTTATAATGTTTATATATAAATATATTTATATAATACATAAAATACAATACAATGTATATAATGTATATGTATTATGTTATCTAATACATAGACTATGTATTATATATATTGTATAATACATAGAGTGTATATATTTATCATGTTATATTATACATTGCATACAATATAACTATATCATATATGACAATATGAAATGATTATATAATTTTAGTTTTATATTGTATTTATTAATCCATTGGAATTTTTAGAAATTGTTTTATATGGTCAATGATTATTTAGATTTACCCATAGGTATACCATTTTTCTTTGCTTGCATCTCAGATATCTTTTCTGAGATAACTTTTGTTTTCTTCCTACAGTATATCCCTAAAGTGACTTACACTGGTTTCTATTTTTGCTGTTGAGAAATTAGCTCTTAGCTTATTTGTTGTTTTTTTTCACAATAATTTGCCTTTTTCTCGTGCTGCTCTTATAATATTATGTCTTTGGTGTGCTGCAGTTTGAGCACAATGCATTTATTTGTGAGTTTCTTGTCATTTATCCTGATTAGGTTTTTAAAATTTCTAACTTTGAGGATCAGAGTAATTTTCAATTTTGAAAAAATTATTGGCCATTATCTTTTTGAATATTGACTCTCTTCTCTTGAGTTTCTCCTTCTGGGATTCTAGTTAGTTGTATGTTAGAACTTTCTTATTCTAACCTCTATATCTCTTAATGTCCCTGTCATATTTCTTACTGTATTGTTTTTGTTAATATTCCATACTGGATATTTTCTTAAATTCTAATTTCCAATTTATTAATTTTATCTTTAGTTGTGTCTAGTATGTCTGCTTTTGGATTAACTGAGTATTTTGTTTGATTTCATTTTATCTCCATTATGGACTTTTTATTAATACCCGTTTTTTATATTTTGTTCGTGGTTGCTCTAGGGTTTATAATATACATTTTTAAATCAAGGTCAACCTTCACATGTAGTATTAAACTTTACAACAGTACATTTTCAATTCTTATTTCTCACCTTTTATGCTATTTTTATCTTATAGCTTACTTTTCCATGTGCTATAATTGCTATTATTGTTGATTTAGGCATTCAGTTATATTTTAGGGTAAAAATGATAAAATAACATCTTTTATATTTACCATAATTTTAACCATTCCCAGATATCTTCATTTCTTTGTGTAGACCCAAGTTTCTGTCATATTCCTTTTGCCTAAATAATTTTGTAGTGCAGGACTTCCAGTAATGAATTACCTCTGTTATTGTTTGTCTTAAAAAAAGTCTATATTTCTTTTTTGTTTTAAAAGATATTTTTGCTGGGTAAATAATTTTTGGTTTGCATTGTTTTTTCCTTCCCTACTTTAAAAGTGATATTCCACTTTCTTCTGTCTTGCAATGTTTCTGATGGGAAATCTGGTGTAATTCTTTGTTCCCCTTTATATATTATGTCATTTAAGCCTGGCTGCCTTGAAGATTTTATTTTCTATCTTTGATTTTCAGAAGTTTAAAGATGATGTGCTTGTTTGTTTTTCCTTTTTGGTATTTGTCTTGTTTGGTGTTCTCTGAGCTTCTTGAATCAGAGCCTTGTATATATTTTATTACTTAGATGAAGCTCTCAACCATTATCTCTCCAAATATTTCTTCTGTCCCATTCTCTCTCTCTTCTTGAGTTTGTTTTGCAACCCTATCTTCTTTTCATATTATTGGAATCCAAGCTGCTTGGCTCCCTTGTAACCTCACCTTTTTGTGGGTTAAGGAAAAATTATGATTTTGAAGATTCTTTGGGTTTTACTTATTATTAGGATGGGAGCAATGCACTTATTAGCTTTCTACTTACTAGTTAGAAGCAAGAGGCCCTCTAGTTATATATTTTCATTTTGAGATATATTTAATGGCTTTGAGTAATGAATGATGTGAAAATTAATACATTTCATCTTCTTTCTACCTTCTTTCTTTTCCAACTCCTTAATTTGGATTAGTTTGTTACTTCATTTATTTGTTTGTTTGTTGTTTATACCATCAAACTTAACTTTTTTTTTTTCTTTAGCTAAATGTTTTCAGTTTTTAGCACAATCTTTTCACATTGTGCCTCCATTTCATCAGCCACGTCTTGATTGGCTGTTTTCATTATTGCAGATTTTTGTTTTAAAAGTATTATTTTGCCACTTTTCCTCCCCCTCAGTATTTTGTAGACATCACTTCATTTTGTTGTGGTGCTGAATATTACTGTGGAAAATTTTCAAGCCAACTTCATTTTCCTCCTTTGTATAGGACTTTTTCTTTAAACTACCTCAATATTCAGATCATTTTTTATTTACATGGAAATTCAGTAAGTCCGCTAAGATATGACCTTGTGTTGATTGTCCAGTAACAACTTTTCTTATGATATATATCTTCTTTTTATATGTGTATTAAAGATGTTCTCTTTATTAAAAATGTTTTTTCTCTCATATACTCTGTATATGTTTTCTGTTCCATTAGTTCTTTATTTTTTAATTGATTAATTTTTTCTTTCCTTTTTTAGAAATTGTATTTATTTATTTATTTTTGGCTGTGTTGGGTCTTCGTTGCTGCATGTAGGCTTTCTCTATTTGCAGCAAATGGGGACTAATCTTCATTGTGGTGTGCGGGCTTCTCATTGCGGTGGCTTCTCTTGTTGCGGGGCATGGGCTCTAGGTGCACAGGCCTCAGTAGTTGTGACACATGGGCTCAGTAGTTGTGGCTCGCAGGCTCTAGAGTGCAGGCTCAGTAGTTGTGGTGCATGGGCTTAGTTGCTCCTCAGCATGTGGGATCTTCCCGGACCAGGGATTGAACCAATGTCCCCTGCATTGGCAGGCAGATTCTTAACCACTGCACCACCAGGGAAGTCCCCATTAGTTCTATTTTTAAAATCAGGAGCACCAATTATGTATATATTGAATCTCTGATTTCCTTAGTCTTCCAATATCTATTATTATCTTCATATATTTTAATAACTGTATTATCTACCACTTCATTTTTGCATGAGTACCTTTAACCTGTTCACTATCTTTCTGCTTTCAGTAATAATTATTCTATTGCTTTTACTTTCAACTATGGCTTTCATTTCTAAATATTTTCATATTTATCTTCCATTTCCTTTTTGAGCACTTATAAACTCATTTTTCATCTCCTATAAACAGGTAAACTTTTTGACTCATAATTTATTATTAGTATAATTTGTTAATAAAAATATCACACACTAATTTTATTGACAGTCTGAAGAATTCTGTTTAAACTATGCCTCTGTTTTTTTTTTTTTATGTGTTCTGCTGTTCCTCTTTTACTTTTTGCTTGCATTCCTTTTCTCCTTTTATTTTTCAGTTTCTCTTTTTAATTTCCATGCTGGCATTAATGGGGCTGGAAATTAGCTGAAAGATAAAGTGGAGAAAAGAAAGTAGTAGCAAAGAAACAAACTGTAAGGGCCTGTCGCTTTGATTTGGATTTCTTATTTTGAGCACTCTTTCAGAGTGAATCTTCACTCAGTTTTCAGCATCCATAAGATTGGCATGGCTGACAGTGATGTTTACAGTGAAGTTCTCCTTCCTACTCACCTGTCATTTCCCCACAGACTTTCTGAGCTTTGATCTGGTAAAATTACAGATCTTTTGATTACGTGCTATGCTACCTCCTTATGTAAATGTTATATATAAATGCAATAATTGAAAAAGGTAGAAATTATATGGCTAAATAACTACCATGTGGTGATATTGTATTGTAGCTGAGGGAATGGACTCTGGAGTCAAAGGTACCAGAGTCTGAAACTCTGATCTAACCACTGTCTTCACCTGATTATACTTAACCATTCTAGGCTTTGGTTTTCTTAACTTTGAACCTATTTCATGCATCATGTTTGTATTAAATGATATAAGGCCCAAACAACACTTAGTAGAATGCCTGGTACAAAAAGTATTCAATACATTTTATTATTATTATTACTATGATTAATTTTTTGTTTTTATTATATCATTTTGCTTTTAACTACTAATTCCTTCTTACTTATAAATTTGCAAAATCCTTACCTACAAGTTGCTACAGCAAACATCTTCCTTAATCTCATCTGGTTCACCTTTTCTTAGTTATCTTTTTTCTTTTTCTCACCAGTATTCTTCCGTATCTAACACTTGGAAACATTCTGTTTTTGATAGATTGTATATACCAGGATCCTGGCAAGAAAGAGATGAGATCCTCTAGGGGCATAATAGAGGATGATGAATGAAAACATTTACAAACATGTGGGAAGGAAAGTATAGTCAACAACCAATGGTAAAGCACCCAAGACCTGTGTTTATCATTCTTAGGCCTGGAAAAGGAAAAGAGGAGAGCAGTTTTTGGAACCTGGGGAGATGTTGCTATAGGAAAAAGCTACCCCACAGGAATGCAGCCATTTTCTAACCACAGCCTGGCAGGCGGGGCCCAGAGGAATAAATACTCTGACCTCATTCTCTTCCCGCTTTCCAATCCCCTACTGTGCTTCCCAATGGCCGGACCATTACAGGCCAAACCAGAGGATGAGGCTGTCTGTAGGTATAACCTGTAAATGTCAGCCTCTTGGGGCAAAGAGATGTACAAAGAAAGATGGAGAATGAATCTGATGGGGCAAACGGAGAAAACAAAGTACATTTGTTGCTTTCTTTGGGAATTTATTAAATCGGGATAAATATTCTAACTGTAGAAAATTCTGTAGAGCCATATCTGTACATAATTTAGACTTTAAATTGAACATCTTTTTGACCTGAATTTTTGGAGTTCTGGCTCTTTCTTAAATTAGCCACTCTGCTTTGTGTTTTGAAATAAAAACAAGCAAACATAACTTTGTGAGTTGTTCTATATTTTAAAGAGAAGAGAAAAAACTTGACTAAATACTACCTTAATAAACCTTACTCTGTAGATGCTTATGGCATGATCCCATGGTTCATCCCTCTTGCTAACATTTATGAGGTAGTTTTACATTTAAGTTTTTAATGACCACTTATATGTGGATTATATAAATTTTTGCTAAATAAGAATAGAATTAACAAAGTGCCCAATCTTGCTTTTTCATCATGGGCCTGCTCAACAATTCATGTTTATGGGACTCCAGCTCACAAAAAGTTACATAAAGAATTGGTCTTGCTTCTTTCTCTTGAACCATAATCTATTGAAAAGACAGAACATCATGTGAAAACATAATTTTAGAAAAGAAAAAATATTAACATGGCTGAATGAATGAATACATAAAGTAGTTGATGAATAAATTATAAATTAGAGTCGAGTTACTCTGAAAATAAAAGTCAACAACTCTCTCTTAGTTTCCAACTTGGAATCTAAAAACTGACTATTGCTGAAAAGAAAAATTAGTTTATATCTCAAGTTGAGAAATGGGTGGCCTGATGTTGACCATCATTTCTAATGATTATTTTTATCACTTATGTGTATCCCTCAAGAGGGCAACTTACATATGTTCTATAACAGTAGGTAAGGGGTTGATTTTCAGACCTTTAATTTTTTTCCATCTACTATTATGAAAGCAATTTCTGGATGATTAATTGACTTCTCAGACATATCATTAATAAATGGCTCTGGTCATTATGTGCCTCCCATCTGTCAACAAACCAATTAAAACTTTTTCTAGCTCCTCTCATTTTTCTAGCAAATCTTCTACCCTGTCTATCCTTTCTCACTGGATTTTTCCAAAAAGTGGTACCTGCTACCATGTTTCCCCTTTTGCTATCCACATTTCATCGATTTAAGATGAGCTTCATACTGTTTCATTTTCATAAGGTTTTTGCTCATAATCAAGTAATCACAGATTGGTGGTAAAAGATCTCACTTTACTCCAGCAGCACTGCCAAAGATGAGTGATTGCCAGACTAGATTCTATACTTGCAAGTGTATTCATTATCTTTATATCTATATATCTTTATTATGTAAAGATAATAATATTTATATATTCAGTGTCCATGTGGAAAACTGATGATAAAGAGTAATATACACTTCTTTCAGGTAAGAGTGATGTACTCCTAGATCTAAATATATATCCTGTTAAAGGTCAAGTTGGTAGAATGAAAAATAGCAAGGGCCTATGAGAAATTTCTTCCACATAAAAGAACAGTAATCTGAAGCCTCTGGCCAAACTGGTCATCTCTGTTTCTTACGGATATCAAGCAGATCCTATCTTAATGCATTTGTATGCGTTTTTGCTGGAGTTTTCTTCCTCTGGTAATTTTCATGGCTAGCAACTTTTTGTCATCTAGCTCTCATTTTAAACATCATTAGTAAACTAACTAAACCTAAATAAACGTTCTTTTAAACCAATTCAACAGCTTTAACATATCTTTTCCTAACCACAACAAAGCACATGCACGTCTCCAGGTGCCTTATCCACCACCCAGAAACAGAGAATCTTTCCACCTTCCTTTATTTATAATATTGTAAATTGGGGAACAGCTTAAGTATCTGACAACAGGGGAATGGCTAAATAAGTTATAGATTGGACTATGATAGAATATGGTATAGTCACTAAAAGGGCTGTTCATAGAATTTTTAGTACATCATTAAATGCTATCTCATAGTGTTAACTGGGGAAAAAAAGTGGTACATCAAGCAAGAGATTACATGTAAAATGTATTCTCAAATGAAAAAATTTTGAAGAGAAATAAATATTGTATTAACAATGACTATATCAGGGATTATTAAGCGAAATCATTTTCTTTATACTTTCTGCATTTTCCCTTTCCTAGGGATGAGGGAAGCATATGCTACTCTTGTAAACGTGAAAATTACATACTAGATTAAAAATGTAGAAGACATGCTTAGATCATGGTGTAGAGCAGTGTTTCTCAGACTTGTGGTTTGGTCTCAGGAGCACTTTTCACTTTTATAATTATCAAGGACCCCAAATAGCATTTAGTAGATTACACCTATTGATATTTATCATTTTAGAAATTAAATCTCAGAAATTTTTTAAAAGTTATTAATTCATTTAAAATGACAACATACCCATTTTATGTTACCATCAATGATGTATTGTTATAAAATAGTATGTACCAAAACAAAAACATAATGAGAAGAGTGACATTATTTAAAATTTTTGCAAATCCTTTAAATGTCTGGCTTAATAGAATACAGCAGATTCTCATATTTACATCTGATTTCAATCTGTTGCCATATTTTGTTGTGGTTAAAGTATATGAAAAAACCTGGCCTTATAAAGATATGTGACTGGAAAAGGGAAAACTTCACAGACTCACCCTTACCCCCAACCCCCTAAAAAACAGAATGTCTTAGGAGCACCCAGGAGTACTTAGACCCTTCTCTGAGGTAGAGGAAGAACTGGAAGTCAGATCTAGGTTTGAGTCCTGCGTGATTTACTTACTAGTGGTGTAATTTTGACATTTCATGAAACCCCACTGAACTAAATGTTAGTTATCTGTAAAATGAGATTTGTATCCCACTGTGCCATTGAGAAAAGTCATTGTCATTGTGGAACTCCTTTGCAGTATCAAAACAAAGACTTGAGATCCAATACATGTCATTTTTCTATTTTCTCTGCTTAATCAGATACTGTCTTTTATAGTAGTAGTTATATTTTCAGCTTTCATAGTCATAAATGGTAAAGGAATAATATTTTAATTCTGTGCATGACTTCTAAGCAAATGGAAAATCTGTCTTTTTTTTTTTTTCAGAAGGCTATCAAACTGTCCTTGTCATTATTCTTACCCATCCTGTGTCTCCAAACTCTTGCTCTCCTCTTAGCACATTCTGTTATATCAATGTTCAAGTTGGAAGTTCTTTCTGAGTTGAGGCAATCTAAATGGAACCCTGCCAAACCAAGGAATATTACATTGCTCACTTGTCCTTTTACCCATTGAAAATATGCTTTTAATGGCTAAAAATAACTTCAGTATCCGCTGTCCATTCTTAAGCAAAGAAATGAATAAGGTTTTTCTTAAACAGTCTATTTAATCACCTTTTAAGGGTAGTAATAATGAGAATGATAGCTTATATTTTATTAATTTTTAGAATTTATGAAGCTCATTCATGAATAGTCCCTGTAACAATACTTGGAAATATGAAGGGACATTTACTAACCCCTTTTGCAAACAAGGAACTGGGCTCTGATGATATATGAGGTCCTCCTCAGGTCAAGAGGTTAATCAGAGACTGTCCCAGGACCAGAGCTCATGTTTCCCAAGGCCCAGTACTGCCAGTGATAATATTCTGTAGAACAAGATGAGTTTTTGTAGTTTTTTTTTTTTTTTAACCTAAAATCATTTTGATTATACTAGCTATTCATTCCCTCTTTTCAAGATTTGGAATTTGGAACTGTATTTATCTTTCCAGATATTTTAAAGGGCTAGTAACACTCGCGGGCTTAGATAAGATAGGGACCTACAGATGAGTGTTTTCTATTTCTCTTTGCTATGTTGACTCAGGCTTCTGAAAAACCACTTTGGAGTGAGCTTAGAAGATGAGATGAGGTTGCTATGTGAAAAACAGAATTCAAATCTATGTATGGTTACTGATTCATGCACATTTTTTCTTGAGCTATGTCTTCTTTTGGAAGCTAAGATATGGGTGTGGTTCTACAAGAAACAAAACCATGCAGAGTATTAGAAATGCTTTTATTTTTTGCTACAAGACTAAAGATGTGGGGATATTAGCAGTATCTTTCTGTGCCTCTCTAATGACAGAGAGTTCTGAAGAATCTAGTACAGTAGTTTATTAGTTTAGTGAAATCATTAAAAAACCATTGTACCCTGAAATATAATAATTACCATAGATATTATCTTGAAATACTGACTAGACCATTAAAAGATAAAGGTATTGTTAAGGTTGGGATTTATTGCAGTTAGCTTTTAAATATTTTTTGCCCCCCCTTCCCATCTCTTTTACTGTAAATACTTTATACTTTAAAAATATTTTTACCTAATAAGTTTTTAAGTATAAGTAAATATGTTTTACTTAAATACTTCATGCTTTTTAAAACATTGAGTTTTTACTTCCCCACTTTGTAGTGTGAAGTAGCCTATGATTTAACTCTGCTAGATTACCTTCAGTTTCTCTAAGTCACTTGAGTGTTCTCCTGTGTGTCTTCCCTAACCTCCCTTCAGCCAATCTTTGTTGGAGCGCTATTCATTCTTTGATGCTCTGCTTAAATTCCACCACATCCATAACTTCTTTCCAGATTCCTCATGATTCTAAGTGCCTTTTTTTTTTTTAAAGAAGATGTTGGGGGTAGGAGTTTATTAATTAATTAATTTATTTTTGCTGTGTTGGGTCTTCGTTTCTGTGCGAGAGCTTTCTCTAGTTGTGGCAAGTGGGGGCCACTCTTCATCATGGTGCGCGGGCCTCTCACTATCGCGGCCTCTCTTGTTGCGGAGCACAGGCTCCAGATGCGCAGGCTCAGTAGTTGTGGCTCATGGGCCTAGTTGCTCCGCGGCCAGGTAAGCCCATGAAGAACCAAGACTAGGTCCAATATATATTTGCATCCTCAAAGTAATCTCCTGACAAATGTGCATTGTATTGAATTGCATATCACTTCTGAAGCCACAACCTCCTCTTCCTTAAGTAAGTAGGATGGACATATTAGGATGAGCAAGGTATATTTGAAATGAGGGTTTTGCGCTCATGCCTTTAGGCAGTTATTTATTAATTCTTCCTATTACTGATGATTTCCATGTCACAAATAATTGGAGTAATTGGGAGAGATTCATAAAAATTGAACAGAATCCAGGATAAGTTTAGTAAATTAAGTACATTGTGGCTTTTGGAGTCAACTGATGGGCCTGAGAGATTGACTACAAGATGTGAATTAATAAAGGGTCTCTTCTTACAAATAAATGTGTGTAAAATTAATTTTAGTTAGTTTAACAGGGAGAGAAATTGCCAAATGTTTAAGTGTCCCTTGATTGCTTTAACTGTGTATTTATGGAGAAGAGATTTCAGATGTCCCAGGAACAGTTTTCTGGATTCCTCTCATTCCAGAATCATGGAAGTGGAGATGATGCTGAAAGGGAAGACAAGGCACATTTATAAAATTTCACTCATCCAATAATATCTTATGATTGCAATTATTCCAGAGAAAACAAAAGTAAGTCTTTGTAAAACAAGAAAATGAGATCCATGTGTTCCTCCTAATCTCATGAGATGATATCACTCACATACTTAGAAAAATTAAAATAATACACTATTCGACTGGTGAGTGAAATCCTGCCTTAGTATTTTCTATGTATTAGGAATAATAACCCATTTTTTTGGTAATAAGTGGTCATAGGAGTCTTTGCTTTTCTTATCCTTGGGTGTCAAGGAGGACTCAGACTTATGTTACTGCAGTAACCTAAGAACATATTCAAAATCAAGTTTATAAATTGCTTTTTTGCCCACTCTTTTTGTGTATGTGTATGTTTTTGTGTATAGATATCTACACATTTTAATTAAATAGTAATTAGGGCAATGTGTGATAAATATACAGAATGCTCCTGATTTCTAAGCCATATAATCAATGAGCCACTGGGTCCTTGTGGTATTTAAAGCATTGAAAATCTTGGCTACAGAGTGACTAATTTTAATATTTAATTAACTTTTATTACTGTGGTAAGAGCCTATCTTAATTTATATTTGTATATTTATACCAAAGTGAGCTCATTGATTACTTGGAGATATTTAAATAAAAATTATAATCCAAATGCATTGTATGTTTTTTTTTTTTTTTGCGGTATGCGGGCCTCTCACTGTTGTGGCCTCTCCCGTTGCGGAGCAACAGGCTCCGGACGCGCAGGCTCAGCGGCCACGGCTCACGAGCCCAGCCGCTCCGCGGCATGTGGGATCTTCCCGGACCGGGGCACAAACCCGTGTCCCCTGCATCGGCAGGAGGACTCTCAACCACTGCGCAACCAGGGAAGCCCCACTGTATGTTTTTTAATCAATAATATATTTTAGCTTTTTCATGATTATTAAAGTACTTACATATGACAAATAATTGTGATAATAGAGAATGTGAGCAGAAGTTTCTGCTTTTCAGCATTAAGAATTGACCACTGCTGGCCATTTCTTATTTGATATATGCATATCATATGGGAGGGATATATGCATATCAGAGGGAGATAGGGATGAATCTTTTTATTACTCATAGATTGTCTAAAAAAGTGTTTTAAAAAGTTGGCATTGAATACTCCTGACATATTGATAACTGATGTAATTATTGGCGTAATTATTTTTCATAGTCAAACAGTGGACACAAATGTAAAATGTAAAACAAAACTACAACATAAATGACACTTGAAATGGCAGGTTATAGAAAATGCTATACTTTCTCAACAGCCAATTTACAAAAATTTCTTTTATTACCTCACAAAGGCAGAGAATTCCACAGCTCTGTAAAACTAAAATGAAGTTACTAAAGGGTCTGAAGGAGTAGTTTGTCCCTAGACACAGGAAAATGTAAAACATTAAACAAAATACTGATTGAGGTATGAAATGTGATAAGATGTCTCATATTGATTTCCTTGCCCTCTACTGCCTTCTCCAAGCCAAGGACCAATTCCCCAGACCTCTGGTCACCACATAGTTGTCAACTGAACAATGTAAGAACTCAAAAGTCTGATGGGCTGAATGACTCCTTATTTTGTTGAGAAACAACTTGAGACTCTCAGGACTTTAATTTTTTCAAAGCAGTATACAGAGCCTGGCAAGCTCATTTGGTATAAATGGCCTTTGGTGTCACTGAGTTTCTGGACAACTTCCCCTTTGTAGCTTGTACATACTCCTGCCATCTAAAAAGTTTCCCTCAGGGGAAGCCCTGACTCATGGACTCTCGTTTTAGCTACAGAGAATTGTCTATTCTAATACAAACAATCATCCACATTTCAGGATTTATTAGACTTAATAAATAAGGGATTCATGGTTAAGAATGAGGAACTAAATGTTTTAAATGTAAACATAGTGTTTTTTAAAAAAGGAATGAACTACTGATACATGCAACAACATGGATGAATCTTAGAACTAGACACAAAAGAGTACATACTGTCTGATTCCATTTATATAATGTTCTGGAAAGCTATGGGCATTGAAGTCAGATCACTGTTGCCCCGAGTGCGGTTGGGAGGAGAAGGTTGACTCCAAATGGAGGCACTTTTTGGGGTAAAGAAAATATCCTCTAGATTGCGATGGTGGCTACACGATTATATACCTTTGTCATACTCAAAGGACTGTACTTTGAGTACATCTCAAAAGGTGAATTTACTCTATCTAAAATGTGCCTTAATAAACATGGCATAGTTACCTTTCTTGTGTATGTGTGGTGAGAACCTTTAAGACCTACTCTCTTATCCAGCCTGAGGACTCTTTTGATGCTGTCTTCCTAGTTAGTAAAGTTGGATTATATTATACTTTAATTATCATGAAGTACAGTACAGAGAGTGCTAGGACTTGGAAACCATTTTTGAAACTATTGTTTGCATTGTCTGAAAGGTCACTTAATCTCACTGAATCCCATTATAAAATGGGAATGATCATTCTGCTCATATTATTTCACTGGGTTATTGTGAGTCTCAAAGAGTATGTGTGTGCTCAAATAGTACGTGAAGAGTTGGGTGCTATATGAGCCAACATGATTTATCAGATCATTTATAATTTTGGCTGACAGGACTCTCCATAACTTCTTTTTTTTTTTTAAAGATGTATAAAGTTTTATTGAAATACATTTAAAGACATGAATAAGTGGAGACATGCCATTTTTATTAGGAGAAAGATTCAATATCATTAACACATCTATCCTTTCCAAATTAATCTCTCAACTCAATGTAAGTCCAATAAAAATATTAACTGGCCTTTTCCTGGAATCTGACAAACTCAGTAAACAATTTATATGAAAGAGTAAAGGAACAGGAAGGGTGGAAGTGATTTTCATGATTAAGAGGAGTGGGAAGAGCTGACTTATTAAGTTATCAAGGTTTACTGACAACAACAGTAAGTAAGCACGGTGCCACTGACACAGGGATACATCAACAGACAAAGGGAGGAGGCTGGAGAACCCGGGAGCAGACCCTCACGTATGACAACGTATAACAGCAGTGACATCACAATCAGTGGGGGAAGGATGGACTAGTCAGTAAATAATGGCTATTCAAATGAAAAAAAAAAAAAGTATCTCTAACTTATATACCAAGAGCAACAAAAACAAACCCAAACAAAACATCCAGGTGGATTAAAGACCTAAATGTGAAATACTTCCAGAAGAAAATACAGGAGTAGGGAGGATTTCCTAAAGAAGACACAAAAAGCACAGACTACAAAGTAATAGATAAAAGTTTTCACATTCTCCATAACTTCTAAATGTGACTGTTGATTGCCTTAAGAGATAAGATAATATTTTGAAAGGTAAAATTGCAAACTTTTCTCAAAATATGACATGCTAAAATATAAACATCCAGATTAAAATGAAAGTTCATATTTTAAGAATTAAAAAAAGAAAATATTTCTAGTTATGCCTAAATGTATATATTTACAATACAAATATTCAGATAGAACTAACCTATATTTGTAAAGTTTGGATATAGATACCATTAAATTAATTGGTTCATATATTTGTTTACTTGAAAAGCTATTATACTGAAGGCATTTTGAGAGATTCTCTAAGTATTGTCATTTGTTTAAAAAAAATCAGTGATGGTGTTTAAGGTAAAGAAATAAACATCATATAATTTCCTTGAACTTCAGCTCCTTAAGAGAAAAGACTGTGAAAGCAGAGTTCCAAACCTGGACCTAGCCATTTCTTGACTAGTACGTCATTTCTTGACTTGTCTAGTATGACTTGACACAAGTTATTTAGCTTCTATGAGCCTCAATTTCCTTTCTTCATCTGTAAAACAGAGAAAATAAGAGGACTTATTCCATAGTATTGATTTGAGGATTAAGTTAACGAGTACATGCAAAGTACTTATATAGTATTTGACATATAGTAAGTACTTAATACATTCTAGCCATCATTATTATTATTGTTATAGTTATTTTTACAATGGCTTTCAGCCAGAAAGAAAGTATATTCACAATATGCAGTCTTTTTCTGTTCAGAAATTGTGGTTTTGCTGTTTTATAGCAAATATGTGTAGACAGGCACCTAATCAGTTATGTGTCCTCCTTCTACTCATTTATGTTTCTGTTCCTTGCTTAGGTATTTCTTTGACTAGAGCCATCATATTCCTAGTCCTCTGGGGACGACATCTTGTCAATAAATCATTTTTATTTATGCTCACTGTTTCTTCTGTCGTGGCCATTCAATCATCAATTCTACTGATTCTTTACTAAACAACATGGGTTCAACAATAACTATTAGGCACATATAAATAACCAGACAATATCTGTAATCTTCGGGAGCTTTCAGTCTGGCAGGGAAATCAGACGTAAATATTGTGTGAGGTTAGGGAGGTCCATACAGAACACGTTGGTCAGTTCTGTGAAGGAGCAGACTAGATTGTCACGGGGGCAACACTTGAGCTTTTCTGGCTCTATCATCTACTTAGTTGGCAGAGGTGTCCTCCTCAAATGTGCACTTCAGCTTCTCATAAGTCATCAGTGAATTTATTTCCACAGTATAGTCTGAATTTCTTTGCTTCTTTCTATTTCCATCATCTCTCATTTGGACTAAAAGTGCTTCCTAACCTGTGTCCTCACTTCCATTCTTGCCTTGCTATAATACATTTCTCACAAGCCATTCAGATTTTTTAAAAATCAGTAAATTAGAGCACGTCACTGCTTTGTTAAAAAACCCTCCTTGGATTCTCACTGCATTTAGAAAATAATCTAAACTCCTATACGTGACCTACAAGACTTTACTGACAGACCTCATCTCCAGCCTTACATCATAGCAGGCTAGCCATAATGGCTTTCTTTCTACTCTTTCACACTCAAAGCTTATTCCTATCTTTGGTAAGAGGAATAGTGACCTCCCAAAGATGTCCATGGCCTAGTGTCTAGAACCTGTGAATATGTTACCTTACATGTCAAAAAGGATTTTGTGATATGTGATTAAGGATGTTGAGATGGGGAAATTATTCTGGATTATTCAGGTGGAACCAATGCAGCCACATATGCTATTATAAGCAGAGAACCTTTCCTGGCTAGGGTCAGAGAAAGAGATGTGACCCCAAAAGTAGTGTCAGGGTGATGCTATGTTGCTGGCTTTGAAGATGAGGAACATGTCACGAGAATGTGGGTGATCTGTAGCAGCGTGAAAAGGCAAAGAAATGAATTCATCCCTAGATCCTCTCAAAAGGAGTGCAGTCCTGCTGACACCTGGATTTTAGCTTAATGGGACCCAGGCTTCTGACCTATAGAACTGTAAGATGATGCATTTGTGTTGTTTTAAGGCACTAAGTTTGTGGTAATTTTTATGGCAGCCCTAGAAAATTAATACACTATTCCAGGCCACTCATGTTCCCTGTCCCCTCTGCTTGGAATGCCATTTTCCCCCAGTTCTCCAGGGACAGATCCTTTTCAGATTTTAGGTCTCAGATTCACTATTACCTCCTTACAGAGTCTACTCTTGTGGCCTTATCTGCAGGATCCTTCCCACCACTGACTCCTGAGCAGCTCTAAAACAACACACTGTTTATTTCCTTCATGGCGTATCCCTGTCTGGAATTACCTTGTTTGCTCACTTATTCTGTTTTAAGCGCCATAGCATCAGGGACCTTGTCTGTGTTGTTCACAGCTCTACTGCAGACCTTGTTTGTGTTGTTCATACTACATCCTTAGTGCTTTGATTAGAACCTGGCAAATAATAGACAATCAACAAATATTTGTTGAATGAGAAAATGAATTAAACTGGGGAGGTGGTTATTTCAGGCAAAAGTCAGAGCCTGAATAAATTTTGAGGTGTGAAACTGCTTATGTTCCTGGGAAAATCTGTGTTTCCAATGGCTGAAGCCAAAAGAGGAAAGTAGAGGGAGATGGGACCAAGAAATAGGCATTTTCCTTCTCCTCCTTCATTATTATTACTGTTATTATTATTTTAAAATATCATGTTGCTATATCATGTAAGTACATAGGAATTAGCGAATATAAAAAACAAAATAGACTTACAGGTATAGAGAATAAATTAGTGTTTACCTGTGGGGAGAGGAAAGGGGGGACTACATAGGGGTAGGGGATTAAGAGGTACAAGCTACTATGCACAAAATAAGCTACAAGGATATATTGTACAGCACGGGGAATATAGCCAATATTTTATAATAACTTTAAATGGAGTATTAGCTATAAAAATATTGAATCACTATGCTGTACACCTAAAACTAATATAATATTGTCAATCAGCTACAATTTTAAAAAAATGCAAGCACATAATAAAACCAGCAAGACTAAGTGAACAATTGATGTGGGTTGAAGGAGAAGGAAGAGTGTCCTCTGTGTCTTATCTTTGGGACTAGGGTAATTGTGGTAGTGTTCATTGGTATTGAGCTACATGGACTTGTCCAGAGGGAGATGTTCAAGCACTTAGAAATACAGGTCCACAACTCAGGAGGGAAGCCTTGACTGGAAGTTATTAGCATGTAAACGGAAATAAAATCAAGGGGTCTAGTAGTTAAAGTAGATCAAGATAATGGGCAAGGAGAGAAAAAAGCTGATAGTACAATACTGGAGAGCACAATAACTTTCTGAAAGGAATTAGCAAAGGAAATTTGACCCCAAAAACAGAGGAGGAGGAGGAGGAGTATGTGGGACCAGGAAGCCATGAGGGGAAATAGTTTCAGTAAGAAGAAGGGAGTAGTCTGAGTATCAAACACAACAGGAGGAAAAAGGAAAGATCTTTGGGTTTATCAACAAAGGGGTATTGGTGTCTCTTGTGGTGCTGGTGATGACATCCTGATGCACAGGGTGAAGTATAACCAGGAGGGGAAGGAGAGGAAAAAAAGAGATGGTAGAAGATGTGGAGTCAAGGGAAACCTTTGGGTTTTTGCTTCTTTTTTTGAAGAAATTGAGGAAGACACTGACAGAGTAATGTCTCGAAGGAAATGTAAAGGGAAGGGATAAAGAGTACAGAGGGAGGGACTAACCCTGAAGGGTGCTGAGACACCTTCTGAGATTGTAAGTATTGGTATCAAGTAGATCTAAAAGCTAGGAAGCAGTGAGAACACTCACTTTGGAATAACAGAAACCTAAATCTACCGCTTATTAGCTTAGCAAACTTGAAACTTCTTTGAAGCGTAATCCCTTTATATATGACTTAAGAAAATGAATAAATACCCTTTCAGAGGGCTTCCCTGGTGGCGCAGTGGTTGAGAGTCCGCCTGCCGATGCAGGGGACAAGGGTTCGTGCCCCGGTCCGGGAAGATCCCACATGCCGCGGAGCGGCTGGGCCCGTGAGCCATGGCCGCTGAGCCTGCGCGTCAGGAGCCTGTGCTCCGCAGCGGGAGGGGCCGCAGCGGTGAGAGGCCAGCGTACCGAAAAAAGAAAAAAAAACCCTTTCAGAGTTGATGTGAAAAATTGGATTAGTAAAAATTGACCCACTAGGCCCATATTATTATAATATGCACAATTCATCGGAATTGTGACAGATTTTTGAGCTCTCCACCCAAGCACTGAGGCCTAGAATCAGTTCTTCAAGGACTGAGAAATGGTCAAGTCTTCCTGAATTCAGCCACATCTATTAAACAGACACACCTGGTCAATACCTGTGTATGTTTTACTTTTTTCCAAATTATAATGTAGAATCCTAAAGCCAAACATAGAAAAAAAGCCCAAGTCACAAATCTAGCAAGGATAAGAGAGAACGCTAATAATTTATCTCAGCTCTCTTGAAAATATTTGCTCTGCCTCTATCATACCACGTGCTTTTGGTATGATGGAAAGAGGAGGCTGGGACTGGAGGAAACTGTGAGAGGTTGCCTTGGGTTTTAAATCTTTCTTATAAAAGCTGTGTTTAAATTTAAAATAACTTGATTTGCTGATAATAACTGTTTTAAAGCAGATACTAAGATGCTGGTCTGAGCAAGCACTGTTTATGTACACTGATTCTGCTACAAGTCCTGTTCCTGTTTAGTTATCATCTATGTGCTCTCAGCATTTAGAATACTTTCTGCGAATTGCAGATTCTCCATAAATGTCCTTAGTCTCTGTGGTTCAGTAAAGATTCCACACAAGATGTCTGAAAATTGTGCCAACCCTTTGGTATTGGGGTGTTGATGTCTAAAACAGTTTCAAAGTAGAATAGAAGTGGCAAGCACGTGGAGTGAAGTTTTTTTTCTCTGCATTTTCCTGTTATTCTTTTTGAATATTTAGCAAGGGGTTTTTCAAGTTCTGGCCTCTCTCAGATATTCTAGTTAGAATTAGCAGAAGGGTGATTTATGGTTCTTACTCGGCCCCTTCGTTTAAGTGGGAGCAGGGCATTTAAGTGTGGTGGTGCCAGAAGTATTTAATTGAAATGGGACGTGTTGAAGTGAAAAGCTAGACTGAGGGGTACAGCTGCATGGAGAGTTGACCTCCTCTAGAATACTTCTCTGGAGATTCTAGCTCCAAAGCAAAAATTCAAAGTTTCTTGGATTTCTTCTATGAAGAAAAGTGAAGATAATACATCACTTACCTAATCTTACCCTATAATCTCTCCTTTCTCTGAATTTCTCCTAAGCTTAATGTATCCCACACATATGTATATGCTCTCGCTTACATTTCTTGTTTCATGTAAATTTCTTTTCTTAGTCTCTGCACGTGTTCCTTGGAGACAGTGGGTATGCCTTTCACTTACTTTGTGTCATCCTCTCCCTCCAGTGCTTAGTGCAGTGCAGGGTTCCTGATCACTGCTGAGTAATTATAAACCATTGACTCACCTGTGTCGTGTAGCACAGACATTCTGATTCTGGGTAGACTCAAGGTAGCAAACGTATTAGGTTATGTGGAACACTCGGAGGTCATTAAGATCTTGGCAAGCATGAGTGTGGCACAAAAGTTCATGAATAATGCTCTTGAATGGCAATTGCAACTGGAACTACCAAATTCCCTGAAAAGCTGGTTTAGGGGTAATAATACCAACATCTACTTTTACGTAGTTCTTTGCAACTCAGAACTTAGTTAATAATATATTACTTGTTTTAATGTCACTAAACCCTGTCCACTGGTCAGGGCAAAACTCTGTTCTCAAATGAGAAAATTGGAGTGCACAGAGATAAAGGACTTTGTGTTTACAAAACGGGTGAGTGGCAGAGCTGATGTCTGAAGCGAGGCTTTTTGCATCCAAATACAGTGTCCTTCCCATTACTCCACACTAACATAGTGGACTGCTTTTTTACATAATAAAACTCCCTGGGACAAGAAGGACCTGCAAATATGTTTCTCTAAATAAGAGAGATGGAGAGATAAGGAGACGGTCTTAATTCAAAGTATGATGCATTTGTCAAATAGTTTCTTCACCTGGACATTTAACGGTCCCCTTCCAGTATCTGGGTAAAGAAACAGAATGTAGCAAGGGGACAAGAATGAGTCCTCTTTAGTAAAAAGAAAGGGTTAAAATTTGTTCCTTTGAAAGTTTAAGGTGGACAAGGATCCTGAATTATCTAGACACCAAAAACTAGGCTGAAAGTCTGTATTTCCTCCCTATAGGGAAAAAGTGAAGGGGTGTGTGTCTGGGAAAAGGGTAGGGAGGGGAGAATAAGTCTCTTTCCTTCTAACAGGCTTTCTTTAAAAAAAAAAAAAAAGGGAAAGAGAAACAAACGTTTGTTTCTGTGATTAAGCCCCATTTATGTCTAAAACATAAATGAAATCGGGACAGTTCAAGGCACTGAGGCGCGTGTTCTGATTTGGTTGTTTACTATCAATCAGACCGTTGCTTGGCAGACACTGGATGGTTATGAGCCTGAACAAGCTGAAAAGGGGCAGGAAAAGAAGTGGAGGCAGCATTCTTCCTATTTAAAGCTGCATCGCTTGAAAAAAGTTTTCGCAGACTGTGCCGGAGCTGGTGCTGAAAAAGGGGGTTTTCAGAGGCTGCCCTGGGGCTGGTGCTGAAAGAAGAGCCCACAGCTGACTTCATGGTGCTACAATAACCTTAGAATCTACTTTTCACTCCCAGGAGGACCCACATGTCTAATATTTAGACATGATGGCAAATTGGGTGGAAGCAAGACCTCTCCTCATTCTTACTATTTTATTAGGGCAATTTGTCTCAATAAAAGCCCAGGAAGAAGATGAGGATGGTGAGTTTGCCGTTTGCTTTCCTTGTGGTGTTTATTGCATAGTTTGGGAAATAGGTGGAATGTTAAGCCTTAGGAAGAGCATGAAGAGGAGGTTCTGATTTGAAGTTGAGAAGGGGGCTGACAGATTTGCACCTGGGAAACAGCTCGGAAGACAATCGGGATGTTTGTAAATCCGGAGCTTCCACATCTGCGGTTCGAAGAGTACACTACTGAATATTTCTGGGAAAGCCGAGGATAAGTCCTTTTGCCTGAATGTGGAGAGTGGGAAGTTTAAAAGAAAAGGAGGGTGCTTAAAACAGAGCACTAAAGGCACTTTTAGTGAGAGGAGTTCTGTTCTGTGGGCTGGAGTTTTCAGAGCAAGGAGAAGTCGCAGCATAAGCAGGGTAGGGTGGAGTCTTTTTTGTACTGAACTTCAGCTGCTTCATAAAATTCTTTGTTTAGAAAAACCTCTGCAGCCAGTCTGATAACTGATTTTTTCTTTGTTTTTGGCTCCTTATTTTTCTCTCTTTACAGACTTCTACGTCTTTCCGATTTTCATTTGTGATCTTACAATCACTTTTGCTTTCTGAGAGGCAGTCTCGTTTCTTTCCCCATGGCAGAAGTTGATAGAAGCCAGATTTCTTATTTTCCCACCCTACTGACTTGATTATCAGGACAGTGGTGGTTCCCTGTTGGATGGCGGAAGGCAGGAAATCCACATGCCCTATATAATTTATTTATCAAGGAGTATTTTATTGGCATTATTCATTAGACACAAGTTTCCTTTCTTTTCTTATTTTAAAATGTGAGACAAATCTTGACTGCTTATCGATTTTTTTTCCTTTGAAATTTGCATATGTTAGGGTTGGGTTCTGTGGTATGTTAAGCAAAAATGCATGGCTGCTATAAAATATAAGAAAATATTTAAATTGGTTCCACTGATTATTAAATCCTTCCCCTCCAGGCCTGAAGTTTCAAATACGGACATGTACTGTTTCATAATAGGCCATTATAGATTCTCATAACAATTTAACATCAAACTCAAGCTTTTAAAGCTTAGCATATTTACTAAACTTTTGTTATTGTCTTTCATATATATTTTTGTGTATATATACACATATGTATGCGTGTATATATATTTTTTAATACCTGCTTCTGTGTATTTTTGCTCTGTAAATGTTCATAAAATTAATATAGAGGCCACAGGGTCTAAAAAGCATTTAAAAAGTGAAAATAAGAATCTGGGATGAATACCCAACAATCTGTCCAGAGTCCCATAGAGGGGGCACTTTCTAAAATCTTGGATCTTTTTATGTTACTTTTTATGTTTTTGAAAATGAGACAATTTATAAAAGATGAAACTTCTTCAGTTTCCTTGTAATGTTGTGAAAAGCATGTACAGTTTGGAAGGGTTGGGAAGATAATTTAATAGGAAGTAGAAGTCAGGAAAGGGGAGAAATAAAATACAGAAAAATTACAATAGAAATAGAAAAATCTGAACATAAAAGAAGTAGTTGATTCCCCTCCCCCACCAAAACAACCAACAACTTTCTTTTAAAACTTAATTAACACAACTTTCCTTGTTAATATATTTTAAAATAAATAACTTACATTTATAAAGTATGAAAATAATTGAACATGTAAATAAATGTTTCCTATAAGCATATGGAGTAGGCCATATGTTAAAAGACTTTCTCAAATAGTTGTAATTACATTGTAGGTGTTTCTGAAAAATGAGCAGAGTTCAATTTTCCTTAATACTAATTTACATAAGTGTTAGGAATGTGAGGCTTGATGGAAAAAGTCCCTGATTCCATACCAACTCTGCTCCCCCCCAGTATAACCAAACAGCATAGAAACTGGAATTCCAAACATTATATTTTACAGAAAAAGGGTAATTGCTTTCATACGTATTATAAAAAATAAATTCCTCAGTTTTATTACTCAAGCTAAGAGAATATACGTAATAAAAATTCCAAAGCAAAAGAAAATAGTTATGGTCCTAATTAAAGTTGATGTAGAAAAGAATTCCAGAATCCAGAATATTCAGAGCTACATAACTTGTATTTACTTACCATGCATATTTTGGTTTAAGTTATATTGTGTGGTACTTGGCAGTACTTTATTTTCCCTGTTCAGGCTTGTCACAAGCTTAATAGAAGTGTCAGAATTTTGAAACTCCATGTGATTTTTAAGTTTGGGGAAGAGTAAGTTCAGGTAAATGTTTTAAACTAAAGAAATATCTAAGGCACACATGCAAAACAAGTATGTTTTTCAAATTTTAGCTCTAAGTCATATAATGTGGTATTGGTTTTGTGTGCAAATATGTACCCTTTGAATGAGGAGACCTATTATCATATGTAAGTACATATTTGTGAGCTTTTATTTTTTTCTTTTCAGGACTTCAAGGTATATTTTTCTTCTGTTTGACTGTGATTATTTTTACTGGAAATTTAAAACATATTTTACTTAGTTACACAGTACCTGTCTGATAAAAATACTTATGAATGATGAAAGAAAGTAAATAAGTTTTAGGCTGTTTAGGCCAAAATCATTACTACTTCTCACTAAATTTTAAGAACTGAATTGATTTTTTAAATTCATAAAAATGAGAAAGTTTGAGAGTTGGGCTAACTTTAGTTGAGACTACTAAGTAAAATTAAGTAACAAAAATGAGTTAAGGTGACAAAATCAGCTTTTCATGAGTTTTTGTGTGTGTGTGTTTATTAGGGGAGTGCTTTGAGAGGTTCCCCATTTGTTTTTTGTAGGAGAAAATACTAGTGCATTTATAGTAATTTTTATATTCCTAAATAAAGGTCTAACACCTAGTGAGCTTATATACATTCTTGTTATTAGACGTGGACATACTTAATCTTGGAAAATAATCTCTGATATCAATCATTGATTTCAACAACAGAGAAGAAATGGAGAGAAGGGAGGGTGCAGAAATGTACCATTTTATTTCCAGAGACTATAAATGTCAATGCTTCTCAGAGGCACTGAGAAGGTAGGTAACATCAATAAGTGAAGCAAGTGAGTGTTTGTACGTCAACAGGAGATGGTGGGCCTGTGGAGAACTGAAGATGCATGCCCACTTGAAGACAGTCACATCTAATGTTTTCAGAAAGCATTGCCTAAGCCAAGTGCAATATATTTGAGTGCCAGGTTTGGACCATAAATTTGCAACCCTCTGTGGCAACCCTACACTAATATCCTGGACCCAAGCCAATTTCTGATTACTAAGAGATGAGGGGCTCACAGTCCTTTCTATACCATGGTCTCCTGCATTTTTATTATATTACGTCTACCATTTATCTCATTGTTAAAATACAAATATGAAGAAACTAATGCTTAACACTCAGCAGTACTTGGATGAGATGATTTTAAAGGAGGTACAGAATACAAATACATAGCTTAAGATACTTTTCACTCATAAATTGTTTTAAATTCTTTACTACTGGAATAGATACTTTGAATCATGTAGGATATGCAAACTTTTCTTTTATAATGGATGTTTTAATCTAGGTCTACCTGCATATAGCAGAATGCAGTAGTTTAAACAAAAGAAGTGGTTCTTTTCCTTATATAAAATAAGCTTCTAGTTAGGTAGTGAAAGGCTGGTATACCAGCTCTACAAAGTCATCAGGGATTCAATTTTTTTCTAGCTCTCTCATATCCCTAGGGTACAGTCCTTGATGTTATGTTCCTAGACAGCTGCTGGAATCCCAGCCATTATATTTACTTTCCTGGCATCTGGATAGAGAATGGGAGACAAAGGCTGTGATTCCCTCTTTTTTAATGGAAACTATTAAGTCATCATATCATTTCAACTTACTTGAAAGTTGGCTAGAATTTAGTCATATGGTCATACAAAGTTACAAGGACTGCTGGGAAATGTAGTCTTAGCTGGATAGCACTGGCAGTGTACTCTACTGAACAGAGTTATGTTATGAAGGATATAAAAGGGAGAATAGCTATTAGGAGGCAACTATAATCCCAGCCACAATGAGCATAATTGTCAACTAGTGGAACAGATCTGGTTTCAATGGACAGAATATAGTTGAGTAACCTGACTCACACTGGTTATTGTTCACTTCTGAGCAGACTACAAAGCCAAGAACACAGGATGGCACTTAAATACTAGGTTGTAATTCTTTGCAATTCTTTCCTTATTCTCTTCAGATAAATTTAGAAGTACCTATAACTTTTATTCAAATTAGAACGAGGCTTTATTTTGAAGAGTATCTCTCTATATATGTAGATTGGTAGATTGATAGTTATAGTGAATTTTTATATTGACAAATGCAGTGTATACTTTGACTATGACTCTTTAAGTTTGTTGGTAAGCGATCCACAGATCAGTGTTGAGCTGGCTGCATAAAGAATCACGTGAAGAGCTTGTTGCCAATATAGATTCTAGGCTCCCTTTGTTTCCAGATATCCTGATTTGGTAGATTTGGATGGGATCTGGGAAGCTTTCAGGTGATTCTGATTCATGCTGGTGAACCACTGTATTAAATCTGTACCTAACACTCTTGTCTTGATATGACACCATTTGGCTTCCTGTTCTAAGGCTACACACTGTGACTTTGGCAATAGCTTGCTATTCTAGTCATTCCTTTCACTTATAAGGCTGCTTAATTGAAGTTTATATATAAACCACTGCAAATTCACCATCATTTCTGGAAAAACATCTCAAGGACCAAATCCTCCTCATGGCAGGTTAGGTGAATCATTCTACTATGCAAAGGACACAGACTATTAAAATGTATTTGCAGGTGAATATATAGTTTTCTTTTTCTCTCTTTTACTTCCTGCTCTTCACACTTCTATCTTATCAACACAGGCCTAAAACTCATTGTGTTGATCATTCTAGACATGCACATAATGTAGTATGTAAAGTAAAAACATAAAGAGAAAGCTTTGTTTTTAGAGGAGGAGACTTAGAAGACTGAAGTCATGTTAATCTATTTTTTTCTTTTTTTAATCAAACAGCTTGCTCCTACTTGAAGGATAATTCATACATCATCACTTAGCCTTATATGGAAATTCATAAAATATTTAAAAATGGATTAGTCACTTTTTGACTAATTTTTTTTCTCTGAGATTACAACATTGAAAAGTTTAGATTTACACATGAGAGATACAATGACAGTAGGAAAGAAAGACTAAAATTGTTAATTATTAATTGACCTATTGTGTACATTTTGGCAAGTTGAACAAGTTCATATAAGACAATGGAATGGTTGGAACATATGGACCGTTCAGTTTTCCTCTAAATTTCTTTCCATGTAAATTTCATGTGGCTTTTTCTAAATTTCATTTAAGGCTGAAGAACTGTTATATACAAAGAGTATCTATCCTTGGCATTTGCGTGAGGGGTAGTCTATCCAGTGGAAAATTTTGCCTTAAAGTTGTGACTACATTGCTGGCCTTAGTGTTCTTATTTTATTTTATTTTATTGATATGTTTACAACTAAACTCCTCAACAGAAATCAGGATGGTTCCATCATATACTGAGTATATTCTCTAAGGAACAGTATATCAGGGACATTGCAATAGCACAAGATTTTCCTTACTCATGTGTTGCCTTCTACAGAGAAGGCAGTAATATTAACAATATTAATAAATTAATAAATAATGAACTTTGTCCCTATCAGCTTTCTGGTATAATGTTCAAACTCAAAAATGTTTGTATGCTTTTTTAAAAAAAATTTAGTTTAGATCTGAGAAGGAGGAAGGACTGTCTCACAGTTGGTTTCCTTTTTCTTTTCTTTTCTTTTCCTTTCTGGGTGTCTGCTCAATCACAATTATAAATTCAGTTTCAAGATGACAGTATTCTTGGTGGAAACATTGCTTGCAACATAAGCATCACAGCCTTGTAGTCTATATACTTTAGTAAGTAAAGTAAGCCACAGTCCAACCATCGTTGGGAGAACACCTTAGTTCTGGTCCATCTCTGCTATTTAGCAGTCTTGCTACCTTTACAGTCCTTTAACTTTACCAAACCTTTGGGTCGTCATCTGAAACTGGAGAATTTATACACACTCCTGTTAATCTGATGGGACTCTTAGAAGGGTCATTTGGGAACTTTACCTGAAGGCACTTTTAGAGCACTTAAATGAGACACAGAAAGTGATATTACAATCTGATTTCAGTCATCACAGATACAAACCTTGGTGGTATAATTTTTACTTTCGCCAATTTTTTTTTTTCCTGTGTTTTTTTTTTTTTTTTTTTTTGGCAGTACGCGGGCCTCTCACTGTTGTGGCCCCTCCCGTTGCGGAGCACAGGCTCCGGACGCGCAGGCTCAGCGTCCATGGCTCACAGGCCCAGCCGCTCCGCGGCATGGGGGATCCTCCCGGACCGGGGCACGAACCCGTGTCCCCTGCATCGGGGGGGACAACCACTGCGCCACCAGGGAAGCCCTCGCCAAATCTTTGAATATGTTTTGAAGAAACTTCCAGATTTTTCTCCTTCTGTACTTTGTTTGTTCTCCATCTCCTGGAGGAAGTTGCTCCATTAATCATGCTCTCTTTTCCATAACTCCAACAACTTCCTTTCTATGAGCTCTTTCCCCTTAGCCTGTAAACCAGCTCACCTTTCTCCCAGGGTCTGTGTCTGCCTCCCACCCTCTCTTTATTCTTAGCCCAGCTGCTTTAAAGGAGCAGAACAGTTTTCTGTCTGCCTCCATGCCCTGACTCATCCCATGCACTCTGACTTTTGCCCCCCCCATTCCACTTAAGCTCTTCCGGTAATGTGTGATGTTGCAGTGGGCTCCTTTCACCTACCATTGACCACTCCAGCTTTCCTGAAAGGTGGTGCTCTGAAGATTCTCCCTCTACCTTCCTGACCTTTCCCTCTCAGCTTCATGGGCTCCTTCTCCTTATTTATCCCTTAGCACTTTGTTTTCTCATAGGATTTTGTCCACTGGTCCTTTCTGTATATTCTCTCCCTAGAGTATCTAGGAATCTTACTTGCAGGGTTTTGGTTAACAGCTAATTGCTGATCATTCTCAAATCTCTCTCTCCAACCCTGACCTTCCACATCTACTTCAGAATACCCAGTTTCCCACTGGATGGTCCATAACCACTTCAAGTTCAGTGTATCCCAAACTCAATTCATTATCTTCCCTCCAAGACAGGATCATCTTCCTCGTATTCTTTTTTTTTTTTTTTTTTTTTTTTTTTTAATGGGGTACGCGGGCCTCTCACTGTTGTGGCCTCTCCCATTGCAGAGCACAGGCTCCAGACGCGCAGGCTCAGTAGCCATGGGTCACGGGCCCAGCCGCTCCGCGGCATGTGGGATCCTCCCGGACCGGGGCACGAACCCGTGTCCCCTGCATCGGCAGGCGGACTCCCAACCACTGCGCCACCAGGGAAGCCCTCTCATGTATTCTCTCTGTCAGTTAAAAGCAAGATCATCCTACCTGGTTATTCAAGCAAAAGTCTAATCAGTCACTAAACTCTACCATTTTACCTGCTAAATATTCCTCATATATACCTCCTCTCCCTCTGTACTACAAATGCCTAAGTTTAGGCTCTCATCATCATATTGCAGTATTACTACAATTTACTGCAGTAACATCTAACTTTGTCTCTTGCCTCCCATGTGACTACTTCCCAGCCACACCTATAGAGACCCCCTCTGTTGCCACTGTGATATAAAATCTGATTACCTCATTACCTTCCTTAAAATCTTCCATTGACTCCCATAACTTGAGGAAAGAATAATGGTCAAGCTCCTAAGCAAGGCATACAAGACCTTCCATGATCTGGCCCATTTCTAGAATTTTAGTCACAGTCACTATCATTCTTTGCCTCAAAATAGAAATTGCCTGTAGTTCTCACCTCTCACTACACACGTGCACACACACGGTTCCTTTTTTTAAGTCTATTTCCCAGGTTCCACTTCATGTCATAAATTTATTTTATGTATTAAGTATATGATAGTTATTCCATGCATATATGCCAATGAATATTTTTGAAAATCTAAAAAATATCTCTCCCACTATTTATTCATTCAAATATGAGTGAACTGATTTCAAATTCAGGATTTTCAAATTATATTTGCATATTCTTGAGCAATTTTCTTGATGGCTCTATGTCCCAGTGCTTTTGTCTATAAAATTAGAATAGTAATATTTACCTTAAATAATTATTTTGAAGACTATCATGTATATAAACCACCTACAGAGTAGTATGGCTCCCAACAAATACTAGGAGCTCATCAAATGATTATTGATATCATTATCCAACATTATTATCCAGTTGATATTATTATTCCATTACTATTTAGTAGTATAGCAATAATAATAAGTGCTTATTGGGTAATTATAAGAACCAAAATGTTAGATGTTATGGAAAAAATAACTTTTGCTCTCAAAGAGATTAAAATTAGTGTAAACTTAAAATGCAAATTTTATTTACTGTTCTACTATGGTCATTTGGACAATACCTCAGTATTTTCATCTAAATCTAAATAGGCTATATTGTAAGCCCATTTATAAATTTTACCCTTCAAATAGCAGAGCTTTATTGTAACGTCTTCTTGTGTAGGTTTATATGGGAAAAAACAAAGGAAACAAAAAGCTCTTTCCGTTGAATACTTTCTAATGACCCTGTGATTTGAAGCATCACTGCTGCTCTCCTGTTTCTCACCGCCACAGCGTTTCATTCTCTGTAGTCGTTCCCAGGATGTAAGCAAGCCAAGCACGATCCATTCCATGCCCCAGTGCTACCTCATGTCTGTCTACCAGCTCTGTCTGTTTCAGTTTATTTTCTGAAAATATGATAGTCATAAAAGTCTGTAGTAAAAATTGGAAGCTTATTTTCCACACTGCATTGCCCTGTGTTGTATATGGAATGAGAGGAATTGCTTCACTGCACAGGGATTTACATCGCAGCTCACAGGACTATTTGGATACAGTAGAGGGAGTGACTGTCTTTTCTCAGACTTTGCAGCAAGTCTCTTCATTTTCCAAAGGCTGCTGGTTTCTTCACTCCCTTCACTCCCAGGAGATTTTTGTGAAATTGACTCCAGAAAGCAGAAACTGGTGTAGGATGTAGGCACATTCTTTATACTCACACTTTCCTTACTTTGCTGTACTTTTCTTTCTTCTCAGTTTTTCAAACTTAAACAGAATGATGGGTTTGACTTGGCAGGAGGTGTGCACATGGAATTTCACCAGATAATTAGTAGCTATGAATTCCTTTAATTAAATCTTTGTTATTCAATATAGCTGTTCTGTGGCTGTCAGCTCTAGAGTTTTTCATTATGGAATTTTAAAGTATGGGTGCTTCCCTTAGCAAATATAATTTATTTATAGAGATTTAATATTTTCATTTCATTTATTTTTCATTTAGTATTTCTTAAATAGCAGTTATATACTTATTATTTTCTCCTGAGGGAGAAGAACCTATCAGATTTATTTATGCTAGTTTGAAATTATTTTAAAATTTTTCTTTTTCATTCTTTCCAGAGCTTTCTATTGAAGAAATAATTAAGTTACAGTTTAATTCAGAGCATTATGTTTCTCATGTTAGTGCTAAATTTTTAGCTAGAGTTTCCGGTAGGATGGACTGGTGGGTGAACAGTGAGGTTAACTGGTTACCATGGGAAGATGAACTACAAAGAAAAAGTTCCTAGTTTTCTGGTCTTTGGCTAAAAACACAAACCCTCTGAAGTTTTATAAAGAAGGCTTATACTTTCATTTGAGAGGGCAGAAGGGCACTGGCCATTCTAAGGCAAATGAGTGATTCTGATATGAGAATCTTCTTTTATGAGTTTGTACAGAAAAAAAGAAAAAGAGACTTGGGGGCAATGAAGGAGGAACAACTGAACATTCCATCAAGAGCTTGTGTTTAAGCTTTCAGGTGCTGCAAGTGTTATATCTTTCTGAGTGTTCACAAAAAAACACTTCTTTCTCCAGCCCTTCCCCATTTCCTCTTAAATCTTGATCTCTACACATTAGATTAGGCATGTGTTTGTCTGTATTTTTATTTTTCTCCCTTAAGCACAGTAAAACTGAACTGAATTTTGCTGAGAAACAACTGATAAATTCCTGAACCGGTGGAGTGCTTATTAGCCTGGGAAGATCTCAGGATACTTTGAATCTGTTTGTTTTATTTTTTTAAAAAGTAGGCTAATTCCTTTATGTAGAGAATGAATCAAAATTGAAACAATTAGTTCTAAAGAGATTAATCCGTGGATACATTCAAAATTCCATTGGCAGTGTTTGGGTATGTGAAGGATGATGAAATAAAATTAAATCAGTATTTTATGATAATTAAATTAGTATTTTTATGGTATTTCGGTATATTCAGAATATAAATATTTCATAAACTTGCCAGAGCTATATTCACCTGAGCTACCTTGTACCCCTTCCACATCTGTTCCATGTTGCTAAAGTCCCAGGAGGGTAAGCAGGTCCAGTTTTAAGAAAACAGTTTTGAAGTAGGTGACTTTTAAATTAAATTAAATTTCTTTTTAGGGAAATACGCTTTCAACCTCCTTTCAGTTTGAAGGAATGGCATTCAGGAATCTGCCTGAGAATCAAGGTCTCACACTGAAACTTTATCTGCATGTCTCCTTCCCAAATTTGGTTCAAATTACAGAATTTTTCTTCCAACCTGACCTCCTATCAAAACTTACCTGTTTGGTGTCTTCTTCTTCTCTACTCCTTGGGAAACTAGTCTACAACACGTGCCCTCTCTAGTCATTGTTCCAGTGCACCCTTTAAAAAATATTACTCCTTTGTAATTGAGTATATTATATATGGTAATTTGCCTTTTATGATTTTTTTCCCCAATATTCTCTGGCCATCAGGATCAGCTGACATCATAGCTCTGGGTGAAAGTCCCAGTATCGGATGAACTCTATAGGTGGATAAAGCACAGCTGTCATGGGCATCCTGTGTTTGTCTGTGGAGGGTTCTACAGTCAAGACATTAGAATCACTTCAAACCTATTCTAATAGAAACTGAAAGTTGCCTTAGTATAATCAAAATGGAAATTTGCCCACAGGATTCCGACTGTTTCTGAAGAGGACTTCTGAGTTTCTTCAGGATAGAACCATATGATGGTGCATCATATGGAAAGCATACATGCATGGGAAGATGGGTTCTCTGTGGGTACACAAGGATACCAATTAGCAGTTGGCTCAGATAGCCTCATTGAAATCATACATTAAAATGTAAGGCTCCAATCTAATGTGGGGCTCCCTGACCATTCCTGTATCATGTCTTGTGGGATTTATTTTGAGAATTTCAGAGAGGTTGGGGAAGTTCGTGATATCTCTTAATTTTTGTTCTTTGATTTCTCTAATTTTTTTGTTTACCTATATTCCTAAAACATAGTCATTTTAGAATGAATAAATAAATAAACACAACCACAATACTATATCTCTGTTCTTTTGAGCTAATGGCATAGATACTCGTAACTAGGCCTATAGGCTGTAGGAATAGGGCATTATCTCACAATGAGATTTTTTAATTCTGGGAAATTCCTTCGGTTCCCAATTATTACCATTTTTCTACACTTAGAACCTTTAACAGTGAGCAGTTTCTACATTTAGAACTTCTTCTTTTCCATTTACTTTCAAAAAGCAATTAACAGAGCCTGGGTCTTTGGAGTCTCAAATTCGAATCCTGAGTTTGCCATTTGCAACCTTGTGCCCTTAAGCAAGTTACTGATCTTTGAGATTCAGTTTTCTCATCTGCATATTGAAGAATTGAATTCAAATTTTGATGGGGGGAGCAGAATCCCTGGGACAGAACAGGGCCAGGAATGGGGGAGAGGAGTAGAGAGAGGTATAATTGCGAGGTTTGAAATGGCAATAAGGAATTTTTTTTTAATTTCATGTTTTTCCCTTGGGCCAGGCCTATGCTCAGCTCCAGATTATTCACAAAGCAAGTCAGGAAAAGCAAACTGGCACAACTCCTGAAAGTTATACTTTGGTATTAGGATGCATTTCGCAAACTTAGTGGTACATATACTCATTTAATTTTATTCTTTTTTTTTCTAATATAATGATTTTGGCAATTGTTTGCCCATTTGGTTCAGGTAGAGTTCAAGAAAAGTGAAACTATGCTCAATACATAAAACATTTGTTTACTTTCTTGATATTTTACTGGTTCAAGACAGACTTGTTTGGACCCTGGCAATGTTTTTATGAGGGATGGCATGCACCTCCACCTGGGTGGTCAATGCAGAGGAAGGAGCTCTCTGAGCTGATTCAACTTCTACTGACTCAGCATAGCAACAGGGTGCAAAGAGCACTGGCCCTGAGTCAGACAACTCCAGTAAAGTTCTGACTCTTTCCTTATAAATTCCTTATAATGTGTTGGAACCTTAATTTCCTCATTTATAAAACAGGGATAATACTTTTTATTTTGCTACCTCACAGATTCAAAATGAAGAATTCATGATATCTGTGGAAATTCTGTGTCAGGTTTAAAAGCCTCGATAAGGGTAATGTTATTATTTTAGTATGATTTACTGTAATGAAAAGTTAGATGAATACAAAATAAATGTTTTATTTTAGGTAAATGAGAATATTTGTAATCCAAAGGAATATAAGACTCTTCATAGAACTGAAAGAAAGCAAAATTAGTGGGGTTTTTTAAACCTTGAATTTCAGAGAGTAAAATACCTTGTTTACATACATATCTATCTAGAAAACTCCCAAAGCCCCAAAATAGGAATTAAATAGGAAAAAAATGAGAATAGAGACTTTGACTTGAGGATAAACAGAACAGATGGAAAGACAAAACGTGATTTTTCTAATATAACTGGACTGCAGTCTCTATACAAGCAAAAATGTAGCTTCCTGTCAGAAGGCTGAATCCACTATTATTGTTACTTTTTCCCTATTCATCTCTCATCAGGAAGCCTGTCTCAAAATCAAAGTTAAGCTCTAAGGGCCTGTTTGTAGCATGGTATCCCTTTTCCCTGGGTCAGAAGGTGACTTTGAGCCAGAAGTTTAAACTGGTGATAAATAGCCACAGCAATCTGAGCCAAGTGTTTAGAAAAAGGCTCCATCATCCCTCAAGCCTGTCTACTTTCTGGTATATTTTAAGACTCTCTACTCGTACAGAGAGAAACATGCAGTTAAAGAGATGAGGGCCTCAACTAAATAGACTGTTTCTTTCTTTCATGAATGAATTGTTGAAATAATTCTAAATTAAAACTAGACCAGGACACAGGAAACGTGCATTCTAATTGTAGCTCTATCATGAACTAACTTGGTGATTTTGTGGAAGTGACTTAAATTCTCAGACCTCAGTTTCCTCCTTTGTAAGACCTGTGGTGTATTATCCAGGGCCACTTTCTGCTCTGAAATTCTCTCTATAGAAGGTTTACATAAACTTACTTCACATAGGTCAGATTTGTGCTGTACCACTGTGAAAAATCTCATGTATGCATTTTGGTGGGTTGAAGCATTATGCATAATTTCTGTAGGTAGTATCTTTCTGTACTTTTAAGTTAGGATTTGAAGTTTTGATCCAGGTTTCTAGTTATTTACCTGACTCATGGTTCATTTAAGAAACACAACTTCCAAAATGATCTGCTTTTCAGCGAATGGCTTTACAACAAAGTTTCTAGACACTGTTGTAAAAGATGATTGTGAAAAAAATTCAGAATAATCTGGGATTAAATTTTGTAGATTTCAGATTAATTTTGAATTTCCCAGTTAGAAAATATGTAAATGCATTCAGTGCTGTGTTACACTATTACAACCATAAGACTTGGTGCTCTCTAAATATTTTTTGGTGGGATGGTGGTCAGAGGTTAGTGGCATCCTAGACTCTTGCCCTTAAAGCTGATGGATTTGTCTTTGCAATGAAGATACTGCTTACTTTTCCTGACAATCTGCTGAACGTACTAAATTGCTATTCTATCTAGCCTTTAAAAAAAAAGGAAGGAAGGAAGGAAGGGAGGGAGGGAGGGAGGGAGGGAGGGAGGCAGGAAGGGGAATTAAAAACTTATGAGCTTTACCTGAGGAGTAGATCATGAGATTGTCATGATTGTTCTTGATTCCTTATTTTATACTTGTTCCTGAGCCCTTATTTTTCTTTGCAATAATGTTTGTTGGGAGATATATACATGTTTAGTCTGAATATCTAGAAGGTTTGATTTATTCCATTGATATTTCTTGAGCACAGAACTTTCTGGAACATGCTGCTTGTCTCCCATTTTCTTCAGGGAAAATGAGGGACTCATTTTTGTGTTTTATTTCCCACTTTTCCTACTTCACTGATCCTGATTTAGTCCTCTAAACATTTATGTCCCCAAGTCCTGCTAGAATTTCACTCCCAGGCATTATGGATAGAAAATAGCCTTTTTAAAAAAATGTCTTTACAAGAAGTACGTGTGTCTAATTCGGGCATATGAAAAATTTAGATTAAAAATCTGACAAGATTTTAAAAAGGCACTCACAAATGCTCACATCCATGTAAAATCAGAAATGCCAGTGGGAGAAAACTGTCAGGTTCTAGATTAATGGACTCTTTGATAAATGAGACATACTCAGTCATCTTAAAGCAAGTGACAATAATTTCCTTCTTTGGGGAATATAAATCCCATTCTATCCTCAAAAACCATTATAAAACTGTTTTAGTGACATTAGAATTTGCTTCAGATGATTCTGAAAAATTTGTCTTTTTTTTAAAGAAATAGTGCTCTGATGTCAAGTGATGATGATTTTGACTTGCTTTTCTATACAGGGCAGTATATCCCCACCCTGCACCCTACTTTCATTCCTTCATTATTCATTAACTCAGTAAATATTTACTCAGTACCTATTGTTAACCAGGCCCTTTACTGGATGATACAGAAACAAATATTTAGTCCTTGCCAACACACAGCCTGAGAGGTGGAGGCGGGATGGGAGGCCAGGGAAGGACTCAGAGGAGGGAGCATCTGAGCAGTCATTCCCTGCATTCACCCCATTATTTCCTCTATCTGTATTCCAGCCTCTTCTTCACACATCCACACCCTTCAAATCATAATCAAGTCTGGTGTGTGTCATCTTTGAAAACTTTGGATTATCCCAGATATCTTTGCTCTTTTTCTCTAAACTACAGCACTTCTCCTTTCTATGACATATTTAGCACTTAATAAAACCTTTTTTGCATCGCCCATTGCTTTAGTTTTACTTAATAAATGTCATTGATCTCTTACTTATGTCATATGCTCCTTGAGTGTAAAGACCATTTCTCAAACCCAAAACGTCAGATACAGATTCAGTGCTATGCATATAAGAGGTTTTCAGTAAATGTTTGTGATCAACAATTTGAACAAAATATATTTCCCTTGATGGTTTAAAGTCAAATGCCTTCTCTCCATTGATTGTCAGATTGTTGCCTAATTACATTACTCAGTCTTGCTTGTTTTTACATACATAGCTTGTTTTTACATACATAGCTGCAAACTTAAAAATTGAGCCGGCTTTTACGTATAGGTTAGCTGTATTTAGCGCCTTTTTGGGTAAAGCCTCATAAAAATACATACTTAAAAGCACACTAATTGGCTACTCTGTACAAACAAAAGTTAATTTTATAACTTACCCATTTTATTTATAGTGATTTTAGTCAGGCTATAAGGATGCAAAGATGATTGACACACTCTCCTGTATTTAAGGGGCATCCATAATGAGGGGAATAGACATATGAACAAATAATTATAAAACAATATAATAAATATGATGAAAAAGAATGGCATAGGAGTATTCAGTTCCCCTGTGAGAGCAAAGGTTAGTTTCCTGGAGGAGACAGATCCAAAATATAAGTGATGAATGTGCAGTAACCAGAAGAAATGAGACAAGAGGAGCAAGTAAATAGCATGTAGATAGGAAAAAATATTTGCAATACTCAGAAGTGTTATCTAACATTGTTTTGCAGGAAACTACAAGTACTTTGATGGCTTGGAGAATGGACCGTGAGATGATCTCATTTATTATTAGAGATGACTTTTTTGGATAATTTATTGATTAATTATTTAAAAATTCAGTATTTAATAACAGAGACAGTGGGTATAGACTATTTTTTTTCTTTCTCTATTTATTAAGCAGCTTAGTTGTGAAGGGAAGAAGAGATATAGGACCATAGTTAGGTAGAGTCAAGTGAGGATTTTTGTTTTGTTTTCAGATGACAGGATGGGATGTTCACAGACTGAGAGAAAGAGTCCCGTGGAGGGAGAGATGTCGAAGATACAGAAAGAAAGGGGGAAAAGATTGACCAGGATATAGGAGAGGGCAACACTGGGTGTAAGGGGAGAGGAATTAGCCTCTAAAAGGAGATTGGCTGTTGTATCTTCGACATTAGATGCGGGAAGGCAAAGATGCAGTTGTAGCTTCAGGTGAAAGAAATACGTTTGGGGTGCAAGAGGTAGGGGTGTGATTGTTCATGCTTGAATACATCAAGTCTTTTTATTGCCTCAATTATTTTAATGCCTCAATCATTTTAATGCATCAATATTAAATTAAAATGGAATCAATTTAATTTAAACAAATTATATATACTGGATGTCCTTTGAGACCAGTTGTCTCACCTATTGCTCTGTTTGTGCTAGCATCATGTGAAGATTTAAGTTATCAGTAAGTCATTTGTTTTCATTGTGAATGTTGGTTAAATATCAAATAGTTGCTCAAAATGCTTGCTTGATGATACATGATGTTTCTTTTTCCAACTGGGCAATGTGTTGTGCTTTTGGATGTCAGGTTCAACCTTCCATCAGTCTCTAACTCCCCCTGACCCCCACCTCACCCCCACTAAAAGTCAGGTGTTCCTAAATCACAACGATAAAAAAAGATTCACTTTTTCATAGGCAAGGTTAAGGTTTTCTGTGCTGACCAGTGGTCTATATTCAGTTGACATTTATTTGTAGAGTTTTCTGCCTCTATTAGTAATAATATCACACTAGATCTAAGTAGGATTGTACAGTTCACAAAGTACATTCACTCATTTGATGTACACGTAAAACCTAAGCACCTTCAATTACAGACGCACAAGGGATAAATGATGCAGCAGATGTTGGATAGAGATAGAGAACCTAGGTTTTCTGGCTCCCAGTCCAGGACTCTTTCAATTGTATCTCACAGAGAGAAGAAAAGGAAAAAGGAAGACAGTTTTATTTATCAAGAAGAGCACTCCACACTACTATATGAAAATCATTTTTATTCAGTGACAACATTCTTTGAGACTTCAGTGAGACAGACAATGATTAGGGAAAGTATAATTCAATCTTGTAGAAGCTTAGATTTTTTTTTTTTTTAGACCTGGAAGTTACAGATTATCATGAAGAACTATAGTGAGGAGGAAATAACCATACAACTTTTAGTTTATACAAATAAAATGTTTTACTTGAGGTGAAATAGGAAACCTTGTAACCTGGAATCTGCATAGCGGTGAAAACAAACGCAATCACAGGTTGTGTTACAGGGCAAGAGCCAAAAGGGACGTTTGGAAAGAAACACTAATGCTGGTTTAGCGTTCAGTGAGATCCCTCTAATTATTAGGCTTTCTGACCTGGCTTTATATACTGCACTGATTATAAAATTAATGAAACCATCATTGGCCAAATATTTATTGAGTGCTTCCATGATCCCTGAATCCTAAGTGCCATGTTAAAAATTGGAAGTAGAAAGAAGGATAAGAAATGATCTTCATATTTAAGAACCCCAATATGAGAGATACAACTAGTTATGTACTTTTGTGAAGATAAATGATGGATGTATAGGCACCAACATGCATGTAGACCATCTTAAGCTGGTTTATAAATTAATGAATGGACTTGAGGATATGGGGAGGGGGAAGGGTAATCTGTGACAAAGCGAGAGAGTGGCATGGACATATGTACACTACCAAACGTAAGGTAGATAGCTAGTGGGAAGCAGCTGCATAGCACAGGGAGATCAGCTCGGGGCTTTGTCACCACCTAGAGGGGTGGGATAGGAAGGGTGGGAGGGAGGGAGACACAAGAGGGAAGAGATATGGGAGCATATGTATATGTATAACTGATTCACTTTGTTATAAAGCAGAAACTAACACACCATTGTAAAGCAATTATACTCCAATAAAGATGTAAAAGAAAATAATAAATTAGTCAAAAGTTATAAATATCAGACATCTGAACCAAACTTTTTTTTTTTTTTTTTTTTGGTATGCAGGCCTCTCACTGTTGTGGCCTCTCCTGTTGCGGAGCACAGGCTCCGGACACGCAGGCTCAGCGGCCATGGCTCACGAGCCCAGCCGCTCCGTGGCATGTGGCATCTTCCCGGACTGGGGCACGAACCCGTGTCCCCTGCATCGGCAGGTGGACTCTCAACCACTGCGCCACCAGGGAAGCCCTGAACCAAACATTTTTAATGGGAAGATCTGCAATGAAAATGTTTATTTGCTAAGAAAATATTTTTCTTCCTGCTATAGTGACATTTTTGGTCAAAACATTTGTAAGAGTTTCCATGAAGGTAGTTACAAATGAGTTAAAAATTTAGTCACCTGGGCTTCCCTGGTGGCGCAGTGGTTGCGAGTCCGCCTGCCGATGCAGGGGACACGGGTTCGTGCCCCAGTCCGGGAAGATCCCACATAAAAAATTTAGTCACCTGCAGAAGTGTTCTACCAATTTGTGTAAATGCTGCCATTGATAATCACTAAATCTGCCAATAAGAAATATTTATTTGACTTCTGTGTACCAAGCCAAGTGCTATGGTGCACTTAACCTATATATTTATTAATAAATTAGGAAGTAGAATCCTTGATTCCTAACCATGGGAAGTTTCTAATTTAGTTGGAAAGTAAATACTTGAAATAATTAGGCTAAGAGATAGGATATGTAATATGAACTAAAAATACATTAAACTTTTCAGAATATGCCTAGTGTCAGTTCAGGAAAGGGGAAAATCAGCTGGAGTTGTCAGGAAATGAGTGAAGGTTTCAGAGAAGAAGCAGACTGGAGGATATAGTGTTGTGGAAGCTATCAGAAGTGTTCTAAAAAGAAATCAGTGGTAATTGTATCACAGAGATCCAAGGGAGGGGTGATGGAGAAAAGCTACTGGATCTGGCAGTGTGGAGTTTCCTGTTCACCTTTGAGAGTGGTTGTCCAGGCAGTAAACAACCAAAGCAAAATTTCCAGAGGTCAGACATTTTTTAATATTCTAATATACTGATTTTTGAACTAATTTTACATAGTAGTCATTTAGGTCATATATTTAACTAGATTGTACTCAGCTAATTTTAGTTCTATGTTGTTTTCTAATTCTAAGGAGCTACTGACTATTATTAATGAAATGATAGATGTGATCTGTTGGCGTTTCCATTATGTTAATATTTTTAGTGCTAGGAAATGTTTATGGTGCTGGTGAGGTATTATACAAAAGTAGAGAACGGTGATCAACGGATTAGATAGAGAGCTGCATAAAATTCTCTTTGGCTTGATGATATTTAACCTTAATGTGATAAGAATACTTGTTGTTACCATAAAAATAAGAGAAATTTCCATAAAGTACTCAATAAAGTCATTACTATGGAGTCAGTCATTGCACATATCTTCAGCCATTCCTGTGCTGATTCTCAGAGACTCATCTATTAATAACTGGTATGATTACCTAAAAATTTTGACTTTCTAATTACAGTTTAGCAAACAGTTATTGGACACTACTGTGTTCCAGGTAGGGATACCACAGTGTATAAGACACAGTCCCTGCTCTCATTGAACTCATGGTCTATCTAGAAAGAGAGAAAAACAAGAACATAGAATGGGAATGTTTTAAAATTTAATTGTCACAAATAAAATATTTTTTCTATTTAGATCAAGAAAAAGTCATGTATATATAACTGACATCAGATAAAATTTGTTTATTATTTCAATGCTTTCACTGATGGTAAAAATATTGTTTCTTCAAACCAGGACATACCAGAGGGAGTAGGGCATTTTGACCCAACTCTTGGCAAAGTTTTATTTCAAGCAAGAATACCACAAAATATTTAGTTCCACTGAAGAATTAGCCCACATTTTATTTCTGTCATCCAAAGCTCATTATATTACAGACTTCCTATTACTGGTATGTGTGAAATACACTTTAGACAATAGCCTAGGTTGGGATTCCATGTTGTTTACTGTGTCCTGTCAGGTGGGCAAAGTGGTGCAACTAGCACTTCCTTTAGCATAAGGAAATAACAGAATCCCCTGTTTGTGATTACTGTTCAAGATAATTGATGAAATTGAATTCCTGTTCTTTTTGAACCTTTTTACTTAAATGTCCTTAGCATGCCCTGTTATCTCAATGAATATTTTACATTATTCTATACTACTGTATTGTTTTTAACTTTTGTTTTGGGTCAAGCTTCCAGATGTGTTATCATTTGTATATGCTTTAATAAACATGGAAGAAACAAATTTTAAAAAAGAAAGCAAATTTATACAACTTTCACTTTTAATGTGATCTAATAGTTTTAGCATTATTTGTATTCAGGTCTTTATATATCTCAAAAGCTCATTTAGAACATGGTGCTGTGCTTTGTGATCTATCTATCTATCTATCTCTCTAATTTTCATTAAATTGTACAGAACATTTAGCTCCTTGTTTCATTACAGCCTGAGTGCTGAGGGCTATCCACTGGGAAGATGAGTGAAAAATATATACATAGTCAAAGCTATTACATAGTCATATTAACAGTTGCTTAGGCTGAATTTTTCCATTTTGTTACCAGATGTTATTTTTCATCTACCATGGCAACTAATCCTCCATCATATTTCCACTATTTTATTGCAAATTATTAGAGTAACTTAATAGACCATATGCTTATTATATTCCCTAGTACGAATTAACACTGGATTTTGCACTAGCTATTTGGAAAGTTTCAGAAGATGATGTTAACACTGGCAATTTAATGGAATTTATTCTTAGATAACAGACTCAAATATTTAGCACAAAAGCATAATTGAGGCACATCAATATATATTTTGGGGTATGCAAAAGTAACATTAATTTTATTCTATTAGTGCATCCATGTGTGATAATGTTCTACTTATATAATGCCTATGACTCATTGGGGCAATCTCTCCAACAAAGCAGGATAGCCAGACTCTTTTTAAATGAATACATGAGGACAAGACCATCAATATGTATCAGAAAACTGAGTATATTTGAAACTTTCAAGTATTGACAAGTCCTTATGAAAGGAAAATATGTTGAAATGAAGAAATAATGTATTGGTTTGTTTTCAAATGTAATGTAAATTATAATTTTATGGTATGTTTTATTCTTGTATTTTTAAATTCTACAATCTTCTGTATACACAGTCAAAAATCATTCTCTAAAAGGGAAATTTAGAATTCACTTATTTAACAAATATTTATTTATTAATTTTTATTCATTTATTTTTTAACATCTTTATTGGAGTATAATTGCTTTTCAATGGTGTGTTAGTTTCTGCTTTATAACAAAGTGAATCAGTTATACATATACATATGTCCCCATATCTCTTCCCTCTTGCATCACCCTCCATATCCCACCCCTCTAGGTGGTGACAAAGCCCCGAGCTGATCTCCCTGTGCTATGCGGCTGCTTCCCACTAGCTATCTATTTTATGTTTGGTAGTGTATATATGTCCATGCCACTCTCTCACTTTGTCCCAGCTTACCCTTCCCCCTCCCCATATCCTCATGTCCATTCTCTAGTAGGTATGCATCTTTATTCCCGTCTTGCCCATAGGTTCTTCATGACCACTTTTTTTTTTTTAGATTCCATATATATGTGTTAGCATACGGTATTTGTTTTTCTCTTCTGACTTACTTCACTCTGTGTGACAGTCTCTAGATCCATCCACCTCACTACCAATAACTCAGTTTTGTTCCTTTTTATGGCTGAGTAATATTCCATTGTATATATGTGCCACATCTTCTTTATCCATTCATCTGTGTTGATGGACACTTAAGTTGTTTCCATCTCCAGGCTATTGTAAATAGAGCTGCAATGAACATTTTGGTACATGACTCTTTTTGAATTACGATTTTCTCAGGGTATATGCCCAGTAGTGGGATTGCTGGGTCGTATGGTAGTTCTAACAAACATTTGTTGAGTGCAATGTGACAGACACAATTCTGTGGCTCTGGGAATGCAGCGATGAGTGGGTCTCTGACCACATGGAACTGGAATTCTACTCCAGGGTGTGGCTGGCAAATAATGGCTCTCCAAAGAAGTCCATGCTCTAATCCCTGTGACCTGTGGATATATTACTTCACACAGTAAAGGGGAATTAGGTTTATTGATGGCATTATGGTTGGTTATTAGCTGACTTTAAGAGAGAGAGATTAACTTGGATTAACTGAGTGGGCCCAATGTAATCACAGGATATTTATAAGAGAAAGAAAGGAGACAGAACAGATGCAGTCAGGGAAGATGTGATGACTAAGGCAGGAGTCAGAGTCAGAGAGAGACACACGAAGGTGCTACATTGCTAGTTATGAAAGTTGAGGAAGGGGCCACATGTCACAGAATGCAGGTGGCCGTTAGATGCTGGAAAAGGCAAAGCAATGGATTCTCTTCTAGGGCCTCCAGAGTGAGCACAGCCCTGCCGACACCTTGAGTTTAGCCCAGTGGGTCCTATTTCAGGCTTCTGATCTCCAACACTGCAAGATAATAAATTTGTGTGGTTGAGACAGTAAATTTGTAGTAATTTGTTACAGCAACAATAAGATACAAATTCAACAATATAAAAGTAGAAGAGGGAATTGAAAGAAAGAAACAGAGAGATGGCAACGTTGGATCGACTGGCCTGTGGTTGCTAGCTTTGAAGATGGAATGGATCCATGAGTCAAGGAATACAGGGAGCCTCCAGAAGCTGGAAAAGGCCATGGAATAAATTCTCTACTAGAGTCACCAGAAGGAATGCCAACATCTTTATTTTAGTCAGTGAGACCCATTTGGGATTTGTGATGTCCAGAACTGTAAAATAATATTGGTGATGTTTTTAAGCCACTAAGTCAGTGACAGTTTGTTATAGCAGCAATTGAAAATTAATACAATGAGATAAGACAATATATGAGCAAAATATGTCTTTTAAAAAAGATAATTTCAGTTACTAAGTGGCAAAGGAAGTAAAACAGAGTAGAGTTCTGAAGCTGTGCTGGCCAGTCTAATATCCACTATCCACTTGTAACGATTTAAATTTAATTTAATTAAAATCTAAGTGCTGCTACTGCGGCTAGTGACTACTGTATTGGACAGTGCAAATAACAGAACATTTTCATCATAACAGAAAGTCCTCTTCGGCAGTGCTGTTCAGGAGAGCTGGAGAGCAGTGCTCCTTTACATAAGGTGGATTTAGTTTGTGTAAAAATCTGAATGAGAAGAAGGAATTGGGCATGTGAAAGGCCAAGGGAAGAGCATTCCTGGCAGAAAGAGCAAAATGCAGAGCAATACATGCTATAAAATAAATAAAATATACGGATGGGATGTAGAGCACTTAAAAACCTCGCGGTGTGCTTTAGAGACATGCCTACCATTTTAAGTACCCATTAGGCTCTTCACTCATTCAGCAAGCATTTACTGAAAGCCTCATTTTGGGTCAGATTTTATGCCAAGTAACATATATGCAAAAATGATATGACAGAGATGCTAAACTCATGGAATTCACAGTTTGGTAGAATTCTCCTTTTAAAAATTATGGTTCGGGCTTCCCTGGTGGCGCAGTGGTTGAGAGTCAGCCTGCCGATGCAGGAGAAACGGGTTCGTGCCCCGGTCCGGGAAGATCCCACATGCCACGGAGCGGCTGGGCCCGTGATCCATGGCCGCTGAGCCTGCGCGTCCGGAGCCTGTGCTCCGCAACGGGAGAGGCCACAACAGTGAGAGGCCCGCATACCGCAAAAAAAAAAAAGAAAAATTATGGTTCATTTTGATGGCTTCAGAAGGCCATTGATTCTAGAGGCAGAGAGTTAAACTGCAGTTTTGCATTGTTCTAGGGAGGGTGAAGGAAGAGGGGGACAGTCAGGATTGCCCTGCTATGCTGGGGACTGCCCACTTGTCCAGTGTCAAAGGCATCTTCCTGGTCATTTTGTGGAAATGATTTATCCCTGCCAAAAACACAAATCATATCAGTGGAAGAAGCAGAAGTAGGAATCATGAATTTTGGCTCCCCTAGCAAATGAGAATCATCTTCAGTAAAATTTAAGTCCTTCTATTAGTAAGTCTTGAACTAGGACTTTATCTTGATAGTGTATTTTTGTTGTTGCTGCTCTGTATTCATTTCATTGTCCTTTTGCAGTTTATATTAGTGATATTGACTTTCAACTGTCATGTTTTATAGGGTAAAAAATAGAGTTTCTGGTATGGTCGTCTCCTTTAAGGAATCCAGAGGGTTGTGTGTGTGTGTGTGTGTGTGGTGTATGCTTTTTTGCTTGCTTGATCATTTGTTTTAATTTTTTCTTTTAAAATGATTTTACTTTAGGATGCTATAATATTGACTTATAAAATACGTCATTATTAAGTTGATAGAAAGTGCCAGAGTTTGCAGTCAGTGGGTTACAATTTTCCACAGCCAGGGAATATTGGAAAATTGTTACTCAAAGGTAATGTGGAATCTCAGGGGGTCTATATGGGTACTACCTTTTAAGGCAAATGCATCTTACCAGGGAAAGTGATGGAGGATGAGTTCCAGATGTTGAAATGCTTGTTTTGGCAACTGCTCCAAAAAACTGCAGCATGTCCTGCCAGAACAACCAGAAAGGATGTGAAGCACTGATGTAAGAGGGATTAGGCACATGGAAGCAAGGCAAGAAGAACCCAGAGAGTATAAGTACAGGGAAGATAGTTGAGCCAAGAGATCAAAATTTGGTGCCCCATTAACTGCAAATAGTAGCAGTATGTCTGCCTCTATCCTGGGATGCACACACAAGCTTATCACTGCTGTGTACCCCACTTACCCCTTCCTGTACCTTCATTATCTTTCCTATAACTATTTTTGTCAATATGTTAATCAGGAAACTCTTCCTGACTAATAGTTTATTAGATATCATGGGGTTATTAAAACCTGCATGACTGGAGTCAAACAGATTTGTCTTCAAATTCTGGGTTCCTCATTTACTACCAGGGTGGCTTTGACTGAGTTGTTTAACCTCTAAACCGTCCAGTTTCTTCATCTGTAGAATGGAGGTTATAATATCACTGCCAAAGATCTGTTGTGAGAATCAAATGAAATAATGTATGTGAAGTGCATGCATGAATGAATTTCTTCTCCCTTTTTTCTGCATCAACCAACCTCCAGGATTAGCATTATGTTTTTGTCCAGTTAGAAAAAAATTCTACTTTCGGAAGACACCTGAGAATTGAATGTAATCTTGGCAGACTCAGATTGGATATTTTAGCCAGGTTGACTAGCTCTTGTAATAGAATCACACAGGCAACCAGGGGTTTTCTCTACATATCAGGCACCCTGTTGGAATTGTTTCATTAAAGATGAAGAAAATACGAAAATAAAAAATCCATCCTTGATGAATTTCTGTTTACACACTGAATATCCACGATGCTTCTTTTACTCCAACATTCTTTTAACCTGTGTGTTGATTTTAAAATGCAGGCTAGTAATTGCCATCTCAAACTAGTCAACCAGTTCTAAGCAGTTCAAGACAGATAAAATTTCCCACCTAGCTTCACATCTTGGTGAGACCTTGAACTTCCCTTTCTAAATCATTTTCATTTTCCCACTTCCCTCTACAATCCTCTCTGCCCCAGATCTTTTCTGAAATAGAGATTTTTTTCCAACCTCTGTGCTAAGCCTGGTCCTGGGCCAGAAAAAGCCAGGCTCTTCCAAAAGGCCAGCCTCTGCAGGAGTTGGAACCTAAAAACCTAATTCATACCACAACTATTTTCCCAAGGGGCAGAGTAACGGGAGCCAGGATAACAGGAAGAGATCCCTGTGGGGAACTAGCTCTTTCCACACCTGGACATTTGGCTGAGTTCCTCTGTGAATTTGCTGCGGGAGCTTTGAAGTCTAAATTTTGAGTTGAGCTACACCTTGTGTTGATCTTCCTGCCACTTCAACTTAGCACATTAGTTGCCAATGCCTGTTGCCATCCTGATTTCTCTGAAGAAACATCACGGAGATACAATTCAGAATTTCTTGGTATCATGATTTGTGTAGCCTGAAAGTCATAGGGTGCTGACCTTGCCTATTATTATACGTGGAGTTAGAAACTGTCAGTATAAATCTTAGCTCTTCCACTGACTAGTTGCATGATCTTCTATTTTAAATCATACATATAAGCCTCAGGTTCTGTACCTATAAAGTGTAGAGATAAGAATACTTGCTCTAAAAAAAAAAAAAAAAGAATACATGTGTGTTGAAGTGCTTGAAACAGAGTGGATGACTCCTTCTCAGTTCTCTGAGATTTTGAATATTTCTGTTGACATTGTGATTTATTTGACTCTCTCTCCTTAGTGACTAGGTGATAGAGATCATTTTTATTTCTGTGTATTTGTTGCAGCCACAGTATCTAGCACTTGGTTGGTCCAGGGGAGGTACATAGAGCATTTTTGAGTGGGGCCTCTGAAGTCAAGCTGCAAATCCAAATCTCAGGTTGCCTTGATCCCTGTGACTTTGAGTAAGAAATTAACCTCATGAAGCCTCAGTTATCTCATTTGTAAAATGGGATGAAAGTCATTGCTTATCTAATTCATGTATCAAACAAGAGAACATAGCTACAGCATTCAACGCAATGTGTGGTATGGATTAAACTTACAAAACTCCTTAGTTTTAATTTTTACTGTAGGTAATCAACAATTTAAAAAAATGTTTCCAATGAGATTTTCTTTACTGAAATAAAATTTTCTTCTACGTTAGATTAGATGATTATGCTTTTTATTCTCCTAGAAATTTGAAAACAGTGTTATGCCTTGAATTATAAGGAGTTATCTTTTTAAGGCTCTTAAGTAAACAAAGGAGCAAAACAGTTCTCTTTCTAATATAAAAGCTAAGATCATAGACCCAACAATACAACTTTCAGGTGAATTCCATAGTCATGTGATTTTTTTTAAAAAAGCAAAATGGTTTTTAAAATAAAAATAGCTTTTATGTCATTTCTTACTGGGATATGTAAAGTGTGTTTAATTTAAACACACCTTTGAAACTCATTGTGGAAGGAGAATAAGCCAACTGAAAAGGAATCTTATAAAAGCAATAGCTAGATGTCAGATGTTTATTTGATTTTTAGATTGTCTAGGCCATCACTTCTCTTTAAGCATTTGCCATATACTCATGTCTTCAGTCATGGATAAGACAGAAAAAAGACAGTCAAAGCCCAGTTATTTTCACTGTTGCTTTCCTTGAGAGGATCTGTTATCTTGATTATGAGTGTCTTCACTCTGAAGATTGCTTCATTTGTCATTATGCCTTTATGAAATATAAACCATAAAACCATTTTGGGATCGATCGACTATAAGCCTATTTGCCATAAAGACCATTTTAGTTGAAAGAAGGTACATTTTGGAAGTATGTTCAGAGAAGAATGTGGTAATTCTATTGTAATATAAAGGGAAAAGTGATTGAGTGAGTATCAGAGAGGATAAGAAAGGAAGATAACAAGGTGGGGACCTTGTTAGTGCATCTTAAAATATTTGATGGGATCATCTGTGTGGAAATGAGTTAGATTTATTTCTTGCAACTCCGGCAGGCCAAGGTAGCTCCATATGGTAGAAAGTATAGGTAGGTCGATTTTGGCTGCCACATAACCCGTGATATGCTCATTGAATTACGTTAAAGACTGCTCTGCTCTGTAGTTATACATAGGAACATTCTAAAATGCCACATGGGCTTCCCTATGGAAGATCTTTTTAATGATTTGACCTAAGTAAAAATAGAATGGGCTCCCATTTAGGTGGTGAATTCTCCATCTCTTGAACTAACCAAGCAGACCAATGACTATCAGGGAACATTTATTGTGTATACAAAACTCTTTATCTTTCAAGGATTTTTTTAAATAGAGGAATAAAACCCAAGCCTGGTTTAGATTATTTCTTAAAAGATAGAAAATATTCATAGCCCACAAACACATGGACATTTCAAACTAACGTTTCAATCTTTGAGAACTTTTAAAGGGCTTTAAAATTTACGTCTTTGAAAATATTTGTGTCTCAAAGAATTCTAGTTGACTGAATTTCAAATAGAAATCTCTTCCATGCACCATATCTCAAGGATTTTTATATTGACATAACATAAGAAGATTTGTGTTTGTGCCTTGATATGTGACAATTAGCATGAACTCTATTCACTTGCTGTGCTGTTGCTTGTCATCTGAGAGCATTCTGGACATAATTTATTGCCTGTTAAGCCATCTGCAAAGTACGATTGTAATTTAGGACATCACAACCGTTTAGTGGCTAAACAGTTGGTTGCTTTCATTTGACCTTGTTATGGACTGTGAGCCTGTTTGATTCCTGAAGGCACACACATTGTTCAGGAATGTTTGCCAGTAATGAGTGAGGGCTAGTTTTCCATATTGACCTCATACATAATTACATAAATTAAAGCAAACCGTAACAACTGAGGGTACACATAAAATACACCTCACAGAGGGATTTTAAAGCCCTTGCACTAAGCTTGTAATTACATAGCCATATAGGACATATATCATTTTTGCAAAGGGTATGTTTAAGTTTCTAAGACTTCACAAAGAACACTAATAAAAGGTTCTATTTTAATAAGTGTTATCATAAAGTTTTTCTCTAGAAAAATTTGGCTATGAAAGAGGAATGTCTTTATAGAAGCCCACGTTTTTATTCTGGAGGTTAATGACTTGATAACAGAAATTTCTAATGCTAGCCTTCCAAGCTGTGTTGAAACCACTAAATACTTAAAAAGGAAAAGGGAAATGTAGAATTTTAGATCCTAACCCATTGAAAAGAGCCATTTTTAATGCACTTTATTTTCTGTATTATCAGAATATGTTGATATTTAGCCAAGTCCAATTTAATTTTATAATTAACCTTTATCATATGTGGGTTTTGTTTTTTTTGGTTGATAGTATGGGAAATCATTGTTGCTTTTTTTTTTTTAACATCTTTATTGGAGTATAATTGTTTTACATTGCTCTGTTAGTTGCTGCTGTATAACAAAGTGAATCAGCTATGTGTATACATATATCCCCATATCCCCTCCCTCTTGCATCTCCCTCCCACTCTCCCTATCCCACCCCTCTAGGTGGTCACAAAGCATGAGCTGATCTCCCTGTGCTATGCGGGTGCTTCCCACTAGCTATCTATTTTACGTTTGGTAGTGTATATATGTCAATGTCACTCTCTCACTTCGTCTCAGCTTACCCTTCCCTCTCCCTGTGTCCTCAAGTCCATTCTCTATATCTGTGTCTTTATTCCTGTCCTGCCCCTAGGTCCTTCAGAACCTTTTTTTTTTTTTTTTTTTTTTTTTTTTAGATTCCATATATATGTGTTAGCACATGGTATTTGTTTTACTCTTTCTGACTTACTTCACTCTGCATGACAGACTCTAGGTCCATCCACCTCACTACAAATAACTCAATTTCATTTATTTTATGGCTGAGTAATATTCCATTGTATATATGTGCCACATCTTCTTTATCCATTCATCTGTCAGTGGACACTTAGGTTGCTTCCATGTCCTGGCTATTGTAAATAGTGCTGCAGTGAACATTGTGGTACATGACTCTTTTTGAATTATGGTTTCCTCAGAGTATATGCCCAGTAGTGGGATTGCTGGGTCGTATGGTAGTTCTATTTTTAGTTTTTTAAGGAACCTCCATACTGTTCTCCATAGTGACTGTATCAATTTACATTCCCGCCAACAGTGCAAGAGGGTTCCCGTTTCTCCACACCCTCTCCAGCATTTATTGTTTGTAGATTTTTTGGTGATGGCCATTCTAACTGGTGTGAGGTGATACCTCACTGTAGTTTTGATTTGCATTTCTTTAATGATTAGTGATGTTGAGCATCCTTTCATGTGTTTGTTGGCAATCTGTATATCTTCTTTGGAGAAATGTCTATTTAGGTCTTCCACCCATCTTTGGATTGGGTTTTTTGTTTTTTTGATATCAAGCTTCATTAGCTGCTTGTATATTTTGGAGATTAATCCTTTGTCAGTTGCTTCGTTTGCTAATATTTTCTTCCATTCTGAGGGTTGTCTTTTTGTCTTGTTTATGGTTTCCTTTGCTGTGCAAAAGCTTTTAAGTTTCATGAGGTTCCGTTTGTTTATTTTTGTTTTTATTTCCATTTCTCTAGGAGGTGGGTCAAAAAGGATCTTGCTGTGATTTATGTCATAGAGTATTCAGCCTGTGTTTTCCTCTAAGAGTTTTATAGTGTCTGACTATACTACCCAAAGCAATCTACCAATTCAAGGCAATCCCTATCAAACCACCAATAGCATTTTTCACAGAACTAGAACAAAAAATTTCACAATTTTTATGGAAACACAAAAGACCCCGGGTAGCCAAAGCAATCTTGAGGAAAAAAAACGGAGCTGGAGGAATCAGGTTCCCTGACTTCAGACTATACTACAAGGCTATAATAATCAAGACAGTGTGGTACTGGCACAAAAACAGAAATATAGATCAACAGAACAGGATAGAAAGCCCAGAGATACGGTCACCTTATCTTTGATAAAGGAGGCAAGAATATACAATGAAGAAAAGACAGCATCTTCATTAAGTGGTGCTGGAAAAACTGGACAGCTACATGTAAAAGAATGAAACTAGAACACTCCCTAACACCATACACAAAAATAAACTCAAAATGGATTAAAGATCTAAATGTAAGGCCAGACACTATAAAAGTCTTAGAGGAAAACATAGGCAGAACACTCTATGACATAAATCACAGCAAGATCCTTTTTGACCCACCTCCTAAAGAAAGGAAAATAAAAATAAACAAATGGGACCTAGTGAAACTTAAAGGTTTTTTTTTTAATGTAAAGTATCACATTAGTTTTTATTCTATTAGATGTGTCTGCAAATGAAATTGCATTTCATCTGACTAGTAAAAGAATCATAGACTTTCAGAATTAAATGAAATTTAGGCCCAATATTAAATATATTTACAAGTAATTTATTTTAGATTGTGGAAAGCCAAAATTTTAAGTACCCAATTAAATATTAATGTTCAGCAAGTGTTACTGTATTTATTTCACTTTCTGAAACAATCTTGTATGAATTTTGCAGGAATTTAGTCCTAGTTGTCTTTACCACTAGTTTCTGAAACAACATATAAGATACAATGGTGAGAAAATCTTTATCTTAAAATTCACAAATCACATTTTCTTTCTGATGAGAAGAGAGTGAAATGGTTTTGATGGAGGAGTAATATTTTCCATTTTTCAAACTTTCATTGGAGAGCAATTCATATTTCTTATAGAAGATCATATTACAATTAAAATGAACTTAATTACCTCTCAAATATTTTAGGAATTCCATCTTTGGTTAAGGCCGTGGTCTATATGACTTATTAATCTCTATGTGAGATCAAGTTTGTGCAGTGACTCTTTGTGGCAAAATGAAGATTCAGCTAGATCTATGATTTTAGAATAGGTGGGGGTGAAGGACTTTAAAGGTACTCCCAAATATCTTTGTACTTTGTCTAGCATTCCTAAATTTCGCTAAATCTTGATTGTTGCAGTACTTCCTAATTTTCTAATCCCATACAGGAAGGAAATATGGATTTTATGTTTATTATCGACTTTATAATGTTCTTTTCTTTTCAAACCTATATTTACACCTTTCAAGTCTCAATTTACACCCTCCATGACTAAGTAGAGGCCACTGGCCTGTCACACTCTTCTCAGCCTGGAAGCCTCATTTCTTCTGTATCTATTTATACAGATGCCAACCTCCCTTGGGTCTGTGTTTGGCTTTTGCTGGATTCTTTCTACCTCTATGTATCTTTCCCTAGATGCAGCAACCTAAGCTACATGACATGTTCCAGGCCCAGCTACATTGTGACTTTGTTTAAGTGTCAGATACTACTTTGTTTATATACTTTTCTCTCTTCACAAATATGTTGCCTTTTTAAACTAGCATCTTGCTGGAATATCTTCAGAGATAACTGTGCAAAAGCTCAGATTATTTTTCTGAGTCTTTCCCATCATAGTGTAGCTTGTCATCTAAGGATCCCTCTTCCCCCAATGAATGGAAATTTGTTTTTCTGTAAATATAACTATATTTTCCACAGATAAGTTCACTAGCCCTTTTATGTGTCTACTAAGAGCATCACAGAACTTTTCATTGACAATTACTCACAATTTGGTTTTTCAATCCCCAGAAGGGTTTAGGATTGTCTAGTAGCAATTCTAAGGATTTGTGATAACATGCTCAATTTTTTTTCTACCAGCTCATTTGGTAGAGGTCCAGAAAGCTTGAGAGAGGAGATGAGGCTTTTCTTCCTTCTCCTTCTCCTCTGTCTCTTCTACCCACCCCCCATCTCCTTACCCAAGAGATTTTGCTGGGGTGCTGGAATATTGGGGAAGACTTGTAGATGGATTTGAAGGTAAAAATCACTCTCATGATTCTAGAGAAGTCTCTGGGCACTGCTTTGTTTAAAGAAATTACAGCACTCCACTCCTTGGAAGGCACCAGTATTTGAACTTCTATACCTGAAGAAATACTTATTTGACCCTCCTACTTCTTGTTTCCTGACTCTGAGCTAGCTCCTTATGCATGTCAAGACATCTTCCTAAGTCTCACAGTGACTCAAAATTCAAGTAGTTTTGGTATGAACCTTGTCAGAGGCCCTTTGAAAATATAAATAAATTACATCCACCAGGTCTGTCCTGTCCAAATTTCTTACTTAACCTGACAACTCTAATAGGTTAGTCAAGCACCATTTCCCCTTCCAGAACCATGATTCCTCTGTGAGTTCTGTTGTATTAAGTACATAGTTATGACCCACTTTATAACAGATTCCATAAGATTGCCTGGGTGGAAATGAGTCTTAGATTTCCAAGGTCTTCACTGGATTCTGTGTTTATGAGTGAGGATTATTATTGACAGTTTACCTTTTCTGGCTTGGTGTAATTTGTTATTGACAGGTCACATGTCTTACCTCACTGTTCAACATTCACTCTTAAATTCTTTCATAATTTTTGTGTAGATGCCACAGCATCACAGATATTTATCTGTGCCCAATTTTCTAATGAATAAAACACTTAATGTATTTTTAGCAATTTGAATCTAGTACCTCTGATGTGCCTACCTCAGTATACAGTTTAAATGTTAAAATCATGAAGTGAATACATCTATACAGAAATAACTAACTGTTCTTAGAGTATTCCCCTGATATACCATTTTACATTTAGGATTCTTCTGGATTTTGTGGTTGGATTTCTCCTTTTCTTTGACAAATTTAAGGATACTTTTCATTAGTGGCTATGATGTTCCTTGTAAGATAGTTTCCCAGATATTTTTCTGATCTGCCTAATTTCTATTTGTATCTTATCTGTCACATTTTGGAATTTTCCCTTTTCTCCCTTGATTTGGAAATCTTTACATTTTATGCTTATTGCTTTACTCTCTGTGAAGTCAGCTTCTTCTGTAACAATTTGCTGTAAAAAAAAATTTTTTTTTTTTTGCATCTGGCTTGTTTTTATGATTCGTGACAGAAAATTCATCTTGGGCTTCTAATGCTGTATTTTAAAATAGTCTCCAGACTTTCTGTGGTTTATGTTACTTTAAACTATTCTTTTTACTTTTTTTTAATATCATGGCCACATTTTCCTAAGCTTTCTTTCCTAAAATTAAATTATTTTTTATGGCATTCCTTCTTTTGCCCAAATGCTGAGCCTAATTGTTGTAAATAATGAGTAGACAGAAATGGGCACTCATGATACAGCCTGCATCAATTCCTGCTCAAATCTGTCTAGACTCTGAAAATTCAGTTTTACCAAGCAGATGTCTGTAATCTCTTGTATTCTTGCATATCTGCCTATGAGAGAATGGCAATATAAATTCACATGATCGTTAATTTATCAAGTTTTCACTTTCTTAATTGTCATATACTATTCTGATTATTTTACTTACAGTGGTTCTCTATAACATTCAGAATAAGGTTCATATTCTTTAGTTTGACAAACAAGGCCTTTGATAATTTGGTGCCTGATTACTTGATTTACTTCCCACATGAACTCTTCCTTTTCTCTCCCAGTAAAGTTCTTACTAAACGGTATCATTTCACAACTCTGTACCTTCTCCCAGATCTTCCTGGAATATCTTTCCTTATCTTCTTCATTGTTCATATATTCAAATGTAGTCACGATGTCCACTATAATCAAAATGTTACCTATAGGCCACTTTTCAATTAAATTCATGTAACTTTCCCTAAATCCATGATTCTTAGCTTTCTGTGTAATTCTACTGTCTTGCCCTGTGTGAGTCCAGATGTGAGAGTCAGCACATTACTCATAAACACGATAAAGACCATTCATTTCAAGTCTGTGATAATTTAATAATTTAATTGAAGATTTAGGGTTCTAAGGAAGGGTCACGTTATTAAGGACTAAGATCTCAATTTCTTTCTTCATCCTTCCTCAATTCTCTCTGTCTCTGTCTCCATCTCTCTATCTCTATCTGTATTTATCGCTATCTCTTTTTTCTCCCTTACCTTCCTTCTCAGGAAAAAAAACATCTTTCCTTATTTCATACATCTTTGTAGCCTGACCTCACCTTTCATACAGGCTTTCTCTGTACTCTAAGCAACTTAGCAAATATATTCTTTCTTTTAGAATATTGTGCTTGCCCAATAGAAATTGTACTGAATAAAATCTTCTTCAGCTTATTACCTGACAATAATTTTTAAAGTGCCCACAACGATCTAGGCAATGTAGTAGACACCAATTCTATAGTGGTGAAAGTGCAGATAAGATTTTTACCTTCTTGGAGTTTCTAACTTAGCACGTGATCCAAACAGCAATGCATTGTTACAAATTACTTGATTTGGATCCCCAGCTGGATTTTGTGCCATTCCTGTGGCTACCATAAGCATCCAATACACACTGCTATTCCTACATGTAACCATGCATTATTATAATTGATTATTTATGGGTTGATCTACTGTACTAGTCTGTAAACTCAAAGGAAGGATGATGTCTTAATTCACTTTGCATTCTTGGAGTTAAGTGCAGCACCTATATATATTGTGCTCTACTGTAATAAGTATTTAATAAATATTAGGGGTGTGTGAATGAATCGTTTATATTTTCAGCTTAGTTTCATTATTTTAGTGAACTATAGTATATTTTCATTACTGTATTTTTACTATTAAATAGGAAATTCAATGAACACTGCCTTGAAATGTAAGAACATTAAACAAGGAAAAGATGCTCAAGGAATAAGTTATTCTTAATTTCCGATGTAAATGATTTTTCACATTATTTTACTCATTTGAGTAAGGTTTATATTGGATTCATAGTTCCCATATAGTATTTTTAGCACTTTATAGAATCAAGAATTCTTATATTCTCTCATCTCCCATTTTTTTTTTTTTTTTTTTTTTTTCATCTCCCATTTTTTGAGAGTCTGGGGTTAGGAAGTCTTTATGAGAGTAAAGAAATACTCATGGCTTCCATTGTTCCATAATGTAGGAATTTAGAAAGAATTCTGCAGTGCTCTGAAGGCAGTGCTGGTTGTGGACTAGAGTTCAGCTTTCCATGAGATTCCAAACTCAAAGAAGGGCTAATTCAGTAAGAATCATTGTAATAGGAGGAAAATTGCGTGCTAATGTATTCCAGGAGATGATGAAATCTCTTGTCTTATTAATTTGGCAGTGCTGAGTTCCTCTTATGTAGAAAGTAATTTCCTTTCTAAAGGAAAATGAGGCATCTGTTCCTACTCAAAACCAAATGGAGAATTCATCATCCACATCAGCAAGTCAGGACTGCTCAGTGCTCAAGCCGTACTTCCTGCTCAGCATATTCTATTCATACAGACTAGTTAGTCCTGCTAGTGTCTCACATTATTTGTTGGAATAATAAGCATTTGCCATTTCTCAAGTTCCTTATGACTTTTAAAGACTCTGATAAAAATGTATATATTTTAAAAATTTAACAAGATGGCTCATGGAATTCATTTAGTCAGATATTTTGAAAGAGTATTACATATCATATCATGTACATCTGTTTTTCTTTGGTCCCAATCTTTTGGTATTGTGCAGTTACAACAAGGACATTGCAGCCTTCTGAGTCTTTATGAAGCTAAAGATACATTTATAAAATCACAGTCCAATTTTCTAATCCAACATTTACAATAAACAAGCACTGATTATTTGTTTTTCCTCCCTCTCCTTTAAGAAAAACCTTGCTCAAAAATAAAACTTTTGTTCCCCTAACTACATAAAGCTAAGCAAATTCCCAACTATGTACTTGCTTATTGAAACTGAGATTCCTGTTCTTCATGTGTGTCAAACTGCATGTTTCTTTCCTTTCTTTTATTTATCTGTATTTTGATTTCTTGGATTCTTGAGAAAACTCTCAAGTACTTTTGAGTTCACTGTTTTTAGAGACTCCAGAGTCTTGCATCACAGCAGCGTGTTTCTTGCAGGGGAAGAATGTCTTTGAGAGCCCGCACCCCTTTCCATACCATCTGGTTTGCAGATGACAAATACAAGCGCTAGGGTGTTTTCTTTTCCCCCCTAACGATCTGGGAAACAGATTGGACCTAAAATTCTACCCTGGTGATCCCTAATATATTAATCTTCATTACCATGTCAAATTCTTCAGGAATTCAATTCTCCAGCTATATGGTTTTTAAAGATGAAGCACACACTACCTATGACACTCCATTTGTAGGACATTTTCCATGGTGCTGTAACGTCTTCATTTCTTTTCTGTAGCCTAGCCACATCTTACTCCTTTTTCAAAGGCTGGTTTAAGATTTTGTTTTTCATGTGAAGTCTTTCCTAGTTAATCCAACCTTTATGCATTGCTCTTTCATTGCCTGGAGCACTTGTCTTCACATCATATCATGGTGTACATTAGTTTAAATGTTTCACGTGTGCTTTGGTTCCTCAATCAGAGTGTAAACTGTTTGATAACAAGATTCTTTTTGTTTATTTTGTAAAGTGTAAGGGACAGTATAGGGACACAACAGATATTCAAGACCTAGTTGTTGAGTGAATACTAAGTAATGCCTGTGAAGAAGCCTCATTCTAATACAGAATGTGGGAGAGACTGTATTAGGAAGGGATTAAGTTAGGAAAAAATTGTACAATGTGAAATATTAACCTCAATTACAGAGCGAGGTCTAGCCTTTACATAGATTTGTGTGAATTAGAGAAGGTGTCACCTCTGTGTGATCTTAGGCAAGTGGACAGTACCCTTGTGCAAACAAAAATGCCTCCCTTCATCCAGTAGGTGCAGCCTTCAAGCTAGGGCTCATAGCAAGACAAAGGGAGCTTGGAATGAATTTCACCTCCCACTGGCCCCCTCAGTTGGAGCTTTGTGAAGTGTACAAAATGCAAATGATACATAGGAGCCCTCCAAATAGTGGCACAGATGATGCATGCAACTAAAGGAAATTTGGTAGCTTAGGAAGTGCCTACTCTGTGTGGTATACCCTGTGTGGCACGAAGCTAGAGGCTAAGAACCTAGGAAATTTTGTGGGTTGTATGTTGGGAGAGAGTTGTGAGTAGTCGTGGCTCGTGTGAAAAAGATTTATTTAAGAATCTAAGTTTTAAATTGGTGTTCAAAATTGTTTAAGAGATTGAAAAGGCCAGAGAATGGATATGTAGGTAAGGAAGCAGTAGATGAGGTTTGTAGGGAGTGAGCAACAGTCAGAGTGAAGAAAATGACACAATTCTGAACGTGTGGATGAATTTGTTACTGGGGCAGAGTGCAACTGAGGGCTATCGCTGAGGTTCGTGAAAGGTGACATGGTTGAGGTGCCATTTAAGAAGACGGTTTTAGTAGCTACATTTAAAACAGATTGCAGGATAGCATGAGTACAAAGAAATTTGCAAGATGTCTGTGGTATTGAAAGAAGAAAGAAAGGGAGAATGATTAAGACAAAGTATGGAGAAAAATTTCTGGTTAACTCTATGTGGGTATAAAATCTAAGGATGTGTGCTTTGAAAGTTGAGGAGATGGAACAGATAATAATGATTTAAATTATTATTCTTTAATGTATATTAATGAATGTAATAATAATTATTATTATTTTGAGAGCAACATTTATTGAGTTCCTAATATGTGCACTCAGTTACTAAGCATTCTTAAATAAAGCAAGAACATAGTACTGAATTGGCATTCAAAAATATGATCTCCTCAGTATAGGTTAAAAGTATTCTTTTTTAATAGAGGGTCATTTGTTTTCCTTAATTAATAATCTGCTTATGATTTTTATGGGATAAACTAACTTTAAAAATTACACTCTAAAATTCTGAGATCTTATGGGAATGTTTCCCAAAGCATAGGACATTAGTCTGTAGTGATACACAGGATAATTTCAGGTAGCACACATTTTATGTTTTGCAAGTTATGTGCTTATTTGTATGTTAGAAAAAAAACCCCAACTCTATAGCTTATCAAATCTGAGGTTAAAAATTTAAAGCTTCAAAAATGGAAGAGTCAACTTAAAATGAATTTTAATGGAAAATACACAAAAACAATGGTACATAATATAAACAAGTATAGAAAATTTATAATTATGGTGAACTAGTTGACTGCCTTAGAGGAAATACTAATCTACAGTTTACTTATAAATTTTAAGAATTTATCTCAAAAATAAGAAAAAAAGGAATTTGGGGGGTATTATAAATGTTAGGCATATTTAATTGGAAAGAAAACCTGTTTTGCAGTAGAAGGAATTTTACTATTTTAATGAAATTTTTGGTTTAAAATTATTTTTAATCATAACATCAAAACATTTTAAATAGTTTTAATTTAAATCTTTTAGAATAGTCTGTATCTATTCCAATTGTAGATTGTCAAGTCTTTACAATATTTTCAGTATTTACATAGATTAGGGGAAATTTTAGCTGTTAAATACATCAAATTTATATAATCTGTTAGCATAAGACTTAAGAGATTCCAGAAGAGTTTGATAGTATCTATAAAATGACTATCCGTAAAACATCTCAGTTTTTTTCCTTAGTATCATGAAGCTTAACTTTTGGTCTTTGGTCTTTGACATAAACTTCATTATGAAGTTAAGCAAGGGAAATATATTGGACAACTGGATTACTTCAAGTTTAGAAGAGATGGCTTCACTACTAAGCTCTATAATCTCTTTGATCCAATTAACTGGCCAGTTAGCTTTGTTTACATGTCAGAATATACCTTAAGAATCCAGGGGAAATTTAGCATTGCATTTCACTCTTTCCCTGCAGCACTGGTAAATATCAAGAATTCAGGGGAAAGTTGGGAGATGAGAGTATGTTAACTATAAGTTTGCTTTAACTATGTGACCCATGCGACTGTGTAAACTTATTTTATTTATTGGATGAGAGGAGATCTTTTACTAGAGCCACAGATAAATCATCCTAGACAGATGGGCTTTCTATTGTATATCAATGACATAGTTGTTGGCTAACGTAACAGAAAGAACACACCTTCTGCAGTCACATAAGTAAGGCTTTGAAACCTGGCTCTTCAGTACTTTGGGGAAATCATTTGCCTCTGTGAGCCCCAGTCCCTTTATCTGTAAAACGGGGAAATAGGAAAATAATTTCTACCTCAAATAATTGTGAGCACTTATCAGATAACATTTGAAAATGCCTTGGATAAAGTAAACACTTAATAAGTAATTCTTATTATTACTGGTGACCTTAAGCATCCTAATTAACCACTGTCTTCATTGGTCTGTTGCACACTGTAGCTCCACACTAAACCATCTGGGATCCTTAGCTCATGTCATTCATCTCCCATCTCTGCATGTCAATCCTGCTTTAATTCCCAGAATGCTTCACTTTCAGCACATCTCTATTATAAGGAATACATCTGGTTGTTTTCTAGGTCCTTTCAATAAAAGAATGATGATTTATTATTTAAAATATTTTAAAATTTCAAGTGGGCAAAGTATGATTTTTTTAGTACATTTTAGAATAGAATATTTGAATCTTTATAAATTAACAAGGAATATTTGTGTAGCACTTAACAGGTTACAATGCTTTTTTTCATGTAAATTATCTCATTTGATTTGAGGTGAGAATGATTAAACCCATTTTTTAAATTGGAAGAATTGAGGCTTAGAAAAATAAATAACTTACTTAAGGTCTTCCTGCTAGTAATTTCTAGAGCTGAGTCTTTTGATGCCAGAAATGGTTTTTTCTAGTATACATTAAACTTCTACAATGAGAAATAAGATGATAAAAACAAGGGGAAGGGGTAAAGATAATATCCTGAAAGGAGAGGAGTATGGATATTTAAAGCTCTGACAATAGAGCATTATGCATTTTGAGCAAGGACAAACTTCTCCATTCTCTCTCTTCCTTTCTGTATATATGTGCACATACACATATATACATAAAATTTCTGTATCCTTATCATTAGCTTTGTTGAAGCACAGTGGTATCTCTGTGTTTATCTATCTATTCTATAAACATATCGTTGTTTCATAATAACGTGCCAAATGTGCCTCCAGGCTTAAAATGTATTGATATTCAGAATGGTACTCTAATCTGTTAAAGACAGAATAAAGGAAAGAAGGCAAAGGCGACTTGGTCCCCAGGAAAGAGCTCTAGAGTGAGACTCAGAAGGCTGTGTTCATCTTTGAGGCCTTGGGCATGTTCTTTGTGTTTTAACGTTCTGGGAAATTTTTGTTTCGTTCTTTGTTCTGTATGGTACTCTATGGAGTATGTACATATGTTAAAGTGAGTCCTCTTTGTTAGTATAAATGAGTTATTTTAAAATTTGTGATGCTTATTTTTATTCTCACTTTCTAGAGCGAGATAATTATAAAAGTGCTAAACAATTGTACTTCGGCATGCTTTAACTTCTGGCCATTTTTTAAAATATATTTTTTATTTTAGAAGTTTCAGATTTACAGAAGAATTATGCAGTTAGTACATAGGGTTCCCCTATATCCAGACCCAATTTCCCCTCTTCTTTTTTTTTTTTTTTCTTTTATGCAGTACGCGGGCCTCTCACTGTTGTGGCCTCTCCCGTTGCGGACGCGCAGGCTCAGCGGCCATGGCTCACGGGCCCAGACGCTCCGCGGCACGTGGGATCCTCCCGGACCGTGGCACAAACCTGTGTCCCCTGCATAGGCAGGCGGACTCTCAACCACTGCGCCGCCAGGGAAGCCCCTCCCCTCTTCTTAACATCTTACATTACCAACTGATGAACCAATAGTGGCACTTTATTGTCAATATTTTATTCAGGTTTCCCTGGGTTTTACCCAATGACCTCTTTCTCTTCCAGGATCCCATCCAGGATACCATATTACATGAAGTCATCAAAGCTTCTTACACTCTTCTTGGCTGGAACAGTTTCCCAGACTTACCTTGCTTTTCATGACCTTGACCGTTTTGAGGAGTACTGGCCACGTATTTTATAGAATACCTCTCAATTGGGATGTGTCTGATTTTTTTTTACATTATTAAACTGGGGTTGTGTAAATTGAGGAAGACAACCTGAGAGGTGGGTGTCATCCTCAACTACCCACATACCTTACCACTATTGATGTTAAACTTCATCCCCTGGCTAAGGTAGTATTTGTCATATGTCTCCACCATAAATTTATTATTTTTCTCCCTTTCTATACTGTACTCTTTGGAAGAAACTCACTATGTGCAGCCCACAGTTAAGGAGTTGGAGTTATGTTCTATCTTCTTGAGAGTGTAGTATCTACAAAAATTATTTGGAATTCTGCACAGAGATTTGTCTATTCCATTTATTTACTTATTTATTTTCATGCCTTTATTTCAGTATGGACTCATGGGTATTTATTTTAAATTTTGGGTAATAATTCAATGCTACTTTGCTTATTTTGTTGGTCAAATTGTTTTAGCTTTGGCTTTTGGGAGTTCTTTCACTTGGCTCTGGTGTCCCTTTGATATATCCCTATCATTATGGGGTTTTTTTGAGTATTTTATTACTTTATAGCATTATAAGACATTCCAGGCTTATCCTGTGTATTTCCTACTCCCGTCATAGAATCAGTCATTTCTCCAAAGAGGCTTTTTAAATTGCAGTATGGCATTAGAAACCACTATTTGGGACCTAGGTGTGTGTTCATTGCTACTAACAAATCTTTTTTTTTTTTTTTTTTTTGCGGTACGCGGGTCTCTCACTTGTGGCCTCTCCCGTTGCGGAGCACAGGCTCCGGACGCGCAGGCTCAGCGGCCATGGCTCGCGGGCCCAGCCGCTCCGCGGCATGTGGGATCTTCCCGGACCGGGGCACGAACCCGTGTCCCCTGCATCGGCAGGCGGACTCTCAACCACTGCATCACCAGGGAAGCCCACAAGTCATTCTTTTTACACCCTCTCAGTTGACAGAGCAAGGAAATATATGTGTGTATACAAACACGTGTGTGTGTGTGTATGTATATGTATAAATGAATTTTAAAAATATTTTGGAAACAACGACAGCTTAGAAGTAGGATAACCTTAGCTTTTATAGCATTTCGTCTGAAACTTTCCTTGTGTGGGATATCATATAAAATAGAGGCAAATTAGGACATATTAATGAATACCTTAATGGTAGAGCTAAGTAAAGGCTGGATACAATATCTTAAATATATACTCTAAACCAGAGATTCCCTACCTGGAGTTCACAGGCTGAATGGGCCTGCATATATGTTTTGTTTGGTCCACACAGTGTTTTTTAAAACTATTTGAATTACAAAACTAACAGTGAAAAATTGAGAGATGTCAAATACAAATACTGATTTCTAGTTTCTTTTAAAAATTTATCCTATCCGAGAAACTGGGGACCCACATTATTCATGTACCAATCACCAGGCATTGAATGGTGGTTGAAATCTTGGTGGGGACTGCACAAGCTCCAGTCTACCATAAACCCTCTACCCATCCCCACCTCCACCTCACTTTCTCTTGGACACTGAGGAAACAGTTCAGGTTCCACCTTACATGCACTGTTGTTTTTCACATAGTAAGGAAAAGAGGAAAATACTTCTTGAACCCATGACTAACACATTGGGAAAACAAAGGGTTGTCTATGACATATATGTTTTTTAAGTAAAATGAAAGAAAGCATATTCCTCTATGTGAGTGAGAAGTACCCCTATTTGCTTAATATGCAAAATGAACCCTGCCCACTAAATTTGGATGTCTGCCCCAATCCTTGGTTCTCCAGTGAGGATCAGAATGAAATGTTTTCCTGCCACTTCTATAAAATGACTTCATAAAGTAATACAATCCAACACAGAGTTTAGATTTTGGTGTGACCTTGATGTAGATACCATTATTATATGGCCTAGTTTTAAATCTTTAAAAGATATCTCTAATGTCTTTTATTTTTTTGTGACAATTTTTATAAATCTTGAACCATGTTATTTTGTGTAAATGGCCAATGATAAATGATTTACTCAAGATCTATAAACTACATCTTATTGCTATATTTAAAGCACTATATTTGTGTTTTTGCGTGCAGAGATCAGTCCAGTTAGTTTTATTCAGAGGGGAAATGAATAAAGAACACATTTATTAATTGTAGGAGATAGATTTCTGGTATGCTAAATATATAGAATATGAATTCAGCATCATATTTTACATTTATCTTCTGTTTTCAAAATGATGAACATTACAAGAAAATAAAAAGTTTGAGCCATCAACAATTAAAATAAAAATAAAGCCCAGGTTATAAGTAGCTGCAAATGAAGCAAGCTTGTAGCTTGCCATGTTTTACTGATTGAACTAAATTGGATATATTTGGCAAGACAATGGACTTATGGCAGGAACAACAAGAAAAAAAAGGTTGTAATTACCTGAATAAAGGTGGGTTTAAATCAAGTTTAAGTATAAAAATAAGTATAGTATAAAACAGAATTTAAAAGTATATAAAATAAATCGGGTTTAGCAATTTGACCACCTCCCTCTCCCCATGTCATTGCATAATTGTCAGCATCATAAATTTTACCATGTTTATGCATGTCTGTCTGTACATATAAATATAAAAACACAAGATTTTACCATATTTATGCATGTCTGTCTGTATATATAAATATAAAACCACAAGATTTTACCATGTTTGTGCATGCATGTATATTAGGTATATATATATTTATAAAAAAATTAGTGGCCTAATATGAGTGTATATAACCATTTGTAAAAAAGGAAATATCTACAACCACAATACACAATATAAAACTATGTTTTATATATATATGTGTGTGTATTTGTAAATACATACACACATACAAGGATATATGTGATGTAGGGTTTTTACCAGATATTTTTACATATATAATAGTAATATCTCTATTAGAAGATGCTGGTGAATTCAATGGAAACTTCTGGTCTGCAGAACAGTATGTTGGTTTTTCATATATAAATTAATTTCTTATGAATTTATGCCACATAAATTAACATTTAGAGAAATAAATTTGATGAATACAGCTTAAGTTAACCATCAAGATTCTGGACTTTCAGTGCTGAGAAACCAGAGCTTGAGTCAGGAACCCTATCTCAGCAGCTCTCATGCTGCCAATCATTTTATACTAACACCCAACTGACTACAGCCCATCCAGAGAATGAATGTGATTGATAAAGAATGTATGATTAATAAAATCTTGTTTCTCTGCTGATCTTCATTCTTCATGAAAAAGCTTACACCTGCAATAATACTGTCTGGTTTCAAATCCAGGGCCTATCACTTCTGAGGTGTGGGAATCTTTGTCCTGGGGCAAATTGTTTAATCACTGTGAGCTACTGTCAGTTACCTCCTGGGGATGAAAGTATGTTTAGGATTAAATGAGATCAAGAATATAAAACAGTTTGGACAGTACTTAGCACATATCGAGTATTCAATAAATATAAGCTTCTATTGCTATTTCTAGTGCTACCATTACTGTGACTGCTATCAATTTACATAAAGTTCTTTGAAACTGAATTGTCTTTATTTTAATAACACTTAGAAAATCAAAAAAGATCAACATCAAAATGCTGAATCACCAGTTCATTGTCATTAATCTGGAAATTTCCTAAGTGTGTAGGTATGGCCATAGTGTTTGCAATTGTTTGAAGCCGAAACAGTTGAAACACTTTAGCCTACAGATTACCATGAACAAGAAACTGCCAAGTGGAATGCTACCTTCTGTTTTTCAGTTCACTGTTTGTAACCAATATTTATGACACAGAAGAGTAGGACTTGTTAGAAATCATTGTAGTACCTCATTTGCAAGCTCAGGTAGTGTTTCTCTTATCAGGTACCCAGCAGCTTCATGGAGCATTGAAAACACTTGGGTTGCTGTTCAGAACACCCAATTGCCTGTGTGGCAATATTTTGTCAGAAAACATCTTCATCATAAATTATGTATTACGCATTATTATCCAGGTTTGGGAAGAAAAAAGTTGCTAAAGGGGTTGAGATAATACTCTAGAAATCTATGACCACCTGTGATAGGTTCTGTTTTTGCTGTTTGGTTGCTTTGAATTAGAAGTTATGGGTTTTTTAATTAAGCTAGTACTTTATTATTTGACTTCAGCTGTAAATGTAAGTGGAAATGGAAAATAGAAATAGGAGAACAAAAATAAAAAGTATGACTTAAAGATTTGTTATATGCATTATATGTATATTCCCGATAACCTTAGGTTGTGGAGCTGAAGATATGGTTACTGTTCTTAAGGGCAAGATGACTTTCCAAAGCTTTGAAACTAATGCTTCTTGTAACTTCTCAGATTGTATTAATTTCATGTGGTTAATAAGGCATGTAGGAGTTAGTGTTTTCACTAATGATGGAATAATTGGGACTAGGGGGATTTCATTTTGTGAATCTTAAAACTGATTATCTACCCCCATCTCCTTTTCAGACAGGCTTAAGAGAAATAAATGAAACTTTTGCATTGCCATTTATTATATAATTTGCTTCACTTTCCTGGAATTTGCCCTTTATTTCTTCGCGTTTGGCAACTCCCCAATTCCAAAAGGATGTTTTTATGTAGTTTTGTTTACTCTGTAGTTCATCAAATTTGAATTTGCTTTATACAAAACTATTGAAAATGATGCACTCCAGTACAGTCTAGCAAGTTGCTGAGAGATTATTATGTTTATATTGTCAACTACTTTAATAGAATGATATTCAAGCTCAAGCTATAATTACTATCAACTCTGTAAGGGCTTCCTGGCTGGTGAGTGAATAAGCTCTAAGTGAGTGGCTTATGGAACAGAATGGAGGACTAGAGGTACTAAAAACTCTCAGAGCAGCATGGAGAGAATGTTAGATCTAGGAATCTTTCTTGATACTGAAGAACATTGATGAGCATATCATTTTCAGTGTTTGTTTCTATTTTTATTAGTGAAAGAAGAGCTTTCAGGGATGGTGAACCAATTAATTCTACATGCCTGTGTCCTCACTAGACTGTAAGTTCTGTGAGGGCAGGGCAGTGATTTCCTATGTATCTCCCCAGTCTCTTGTTCAGAAATAGACACCGAAAAGAAGAATTAGTTGCTCCACTTTTCAAGGCAGGACAGACTGCTCCAAAAAATCATTACCATGTAAGAAACATAACTTCTGAACTCCTGTGGCTCTGTCACCAACATCTGGCTTCACATGGCCTCTCTAGCTTCTTTCTGTTATTTTCCCTCTGTCCTTAGGCTGAACCCTCCTCAATACATACTAGGACCATACTGTCTGGTTGACAGTATGACCACCTACCTGTTTGCTGCCTGGCAACTTTCTCTCCTCTATGATTCTCCCAGTTTACTCTACAATCTCAGGAGATTCAATCTTCCTTTCATTTTTCTGCTCAGTGAAGTAAAAGACTTCAGTGCTGTCACATCATCATCAACCAAGTCAAATACAACACTGTTAGTTGGTGTTCAGGATTTCTGTGATTGGACGCAACTCCAATGCCACTTTCTGGCATTTCTTCTACTTATTCCCTATATAGAATACTCAATATCAGGCAAACCAAATTCTAGAATGCTCCCCAAGCACACCCCATCTTTAACTCCTTATCTCTGTGTAATTGCTTAAGTATCTCCCCAGTTGTTACTTCTGAAGCTCATAGCCAGGCACTCACAGGCAGTGATTACTTAATTGCTGTATTGATTGAGTTCTGACAATTAGATAGGTAGTTAAAAATTATACATGTTTTATTGCTATATATTACGTTTTGGTTAGTTGAATTTCACTCATTGTTTTTAAATTCTATTATGCTTTAAAAATGACTCACGGTATTTGGTTTAAATAAAAGGACAGTCAAATTATTAGAAAGTTAGGATAGTTTTTACTTAATATTTGAAGCCAGGGCTTAAAAAGTTAGTTACACAACACCCTTAAACATACATAATTCATTTTATCTGATTAACAAAAAGTTTTTTTTAATTAAAAAAGTATATAATCAAGATTGTAACTCTTCCTAAAACGTGATATTTTATTCTCTCTGATTTTCTGAAGTTGTCTGTACCAAAAACGATATTTTATTCTCTCTAATTTTCTGAAGTTGTCTGTACCAAAATGATACTGTTACTCTGGAATGTTGATGTGGTAGGAAACTTCTACTTATGTCTCTAAAAAGTAGGCCATGACTACATATCATAAAAATAGATGTAAAACGTGGCTCTTCTGGCTTCTTGAGGTCAAAGAACCTTGCCATGTGCATGTTTAATTACACGTCCGTACATTCAATGAGTTAACCTTTCTAATAACAGACATTTTAATACAAGACAATCAAAATATGAACCTCAGTCGGTGAATTATAGATACCTTATAATCAAAATCTAATATCTTCTGAGTTAACCCAAAATTTAGTATTCATATTTTATTTTATCAATTTTGTTACATAGAAGTATTTTGTTCAGAATTCAAATGTTATGTTCAAAATTCAAATATTATTATGAGAAATATGATTAACACATACAGTCTCTCCCTTTCCCCTCTAATTTGTTTTGCCAAGTACAAGAGGTAAATTTAGCTAAAAGTTTTACATATATATGAAGAAATTCTCTTGGAGAGACTGTAAAACTAATTGAATCATAGTTTTTATTCTTGTCAACAATTTGGTTTTTAAATTCACACTTCACTAGTGTTGCTAGATTTTCACCTTTTGGGGCTAAAGAGGGTATCATTAGTGTGTTCTTCTGAAGCCAAATTGCATCAAGAATCATCATATATTTTTCTATCCCCCAGGTCCAGACAGGCTGAGCATCTTATTAGTGAGCTCCAAGCCTAGCTGTTTATTGTTTCTGCTCAACAGAAATCCCCCTGCTTGTGACACACACACCTTTCTCTGTGAACTAAGCATAGTACTTAAAGCTGCCTTCAGTATCCAACAGCAGCTCAAACCCAACCTTTGACCCTTAAATCTTTTGTCCAATGAAGTGTCCTAAAACCATCTATTTTGGTGTCTTAAGACAATCTAGTTCATTAAACTTTTTTTTTTTTCCAGCTGAGAACTCTTTAAGCAAAAGTTAATTTTCTCACTGAATGATTGTCATATTTTCATGAAATTTTTGACATGGCATGACCAATTTAAGGGCAAAACAATTCTTAAAATGTTTTGTATTTTATTTGCTGTTAAGTCACAAAAGTGTCCCATTATATGAACTTTACAATATACTTAACTGTCAAAGTCATTTCCTATAACCAAGAATGAACTTGAAATCACTGTTCATGATTATAATTTCCAAAGATGACATTTCTCCTAATAAGAATGGTCATTTTAAAATACTATATTATTTCCTTCAGATCTCTACTTACATTCTACTTTATCTGTGAGATCATCCCCGATTATTCAAAATTAACCTTGGCTTCCCCTTCCCATTCAATTCCCTTCTCTCCCAGCACTCCTTGTCTTTGCCTTGCTGCAGTTTTCTTTACTTGTCACTATTAGAGAGATCATATGATAATGTATTTAATTTGCTTATTTTCTGTTTCCCTCCACTAGTTCGTAAGCTCTTTGAGGATGAGACTTTTTATGTTCTGTCCACACTTACCTTCCTAACACTGGTATGGTGCCAATACAGAGCAGGTACTCAATATATATGCATTGAATGAATGAAAAAGAAATCTACTGAGATTTTTGATGTGACTTGGGATTTTAAATCTGGACTCACAGTTAACAGTTACTGTGCAAAAGGTAAGATTGTAGACTGGTTGATCCTCTAAATGCTCCTTCATCTATAAAATGAAGTGGACATATCCCTTTAGAAGAAATGAAAGATATGTATGAAATCTTTTCAGAGCCAAAGTGGCTATTTAAATATGGTAGCATTCCTCTGATTTGATTTCTCCCTTTCCCTTTTAGTTAACCATGCAGCTGTAATGAACACCTACTGTGCCTGACATCGCCTACTAGGGATGTCAAGAATACAGATGTGAACAAAACAGAGACACCCTGCCTCAGTGGAGAGTGTAGTCTAGGAGGTAGTAAAGCAAAACTTAGGGTTGAATATGATCAGCTTTTTATAGAGGTACCCTTTTGAAATTGAGCACATATTAGGTGCTCAATAAATAATTGTTCAATAAGTGAGTAAATGAATTTTTTAAAATTCTCAAGCAAAACTTAATCTCTTTTCACTTATAAGTGAAAAGCAAACATTTTTTTCATAGACTCTCCTCTCACAATATCTCTGTGATTAACAAGATTTGGAGTAAATTATCTGAAAGTACACACATGGATTTTTCCTACAAAATACTGCCATCTTTCCATGAATTACTAGAGGAAGGAAAATTATCATGCAAAGCCAGGTGAGCCTGATCAGAAGTAAAAGTATTCAGGCATGTGTTGCCCATCACTGTATCACCAGTGTCCAGGGAAGTGTCTGGCACAGAGAAGATAGAAAATGCATTTTTGTCGAATTGAACTGAAGGAATTAAGGAAGGAAAAGTATTTTAATTCTGTGGCCAAAAAAGATCTCTAGAATATCACAATACATAAATCTTACTTCAGTTAACTGCTCATTTCTTTCATATTTCTTTGCTTCAATGTCAGTTATGGTCATAAAATTCATAACTGCTATAGACAGAACCATTACAAGGGCATAATTTAAAACAACTCAAATGTTCATGCCCCCTGGGGGCATGAACTTTATTTTACATCACTGTAAACCTCCCAGTATCCTATATACTATAATTTAACTGTATAAAATGTATATTTAATAAATGGCTAAATTATAATCTAATGTCTTTTCCTAAGTCTTAGCATAAATTAAGTTTGAATGAATGCACACAATACAGTTAAGTCACTCTTTGATTCCTAACGTGAAAATAATTTCCTAGACCACAAACTTTGTCCATTTTGAGATTAAATAGGTGATTTATGAAAATAAACATCACCTAGTAGTTTTTGAATGTAAAAGACATTTTCATTTAAAAATTTCATTTAAAAAATGAAAACAAAAATGATATTTGTCATATAAACTATTATTTTGTCTACACCATTTTTCTCTATGTGTTCTTGAATATTTATGGAATGTCTCAGAATGACCTCTCAAAATAAAAGGAACTAAAAAGTTATTCTTCAATCATTTTACATTTTTCATATTCAAAATATGGATTTTCAGATTGCTTTAGCAAACTGGTTATGAGCTGGGCCTTTTTTGGTGAAATGTGAGGGATTTTTCCTGCCAATTTATAAAAGCACAGAAAATAGGCGAAGGCACAGCTGACAGCCTTCCAGCTTTACTAACGCCAGCCATCTGTTTTCTATAAGGTAGTTATTGTTTTCTCTTGTTAAATTCTCCCTGTGAAATGTTTTCCTTGAGATTTCTTTTTTTTGTCTGAATTCTACCTAGTGATACAACTCACTAGTGGACCATAAAGGCACAGATGGATTCTCAGGGAGCTTTGCAACTTCTTACATTCACAATAGAGTCTCACTGTACTGATCTAAATTGTACACTTTTCTAGGGAGATTTATTACTAAAATACCAAAGAGTCATAATGATTAAATCAATTAATATTTAAGGGTATTTATACCTTAAAAAGATGATTATAGAGTGAGATTTCAGATTTGTGGTAGTTCTTTGTGGTAAATCATTTATGGAGGGGAATGGAGGGAGATTTATTACTAAAATACCAAAGAGTCATAATGATTAAATCAATTTATATTTAAGGGTGTTTATACCTTAAAAAGATGATTATAGAGTGAGATTTCAGATTTGTGGTAGTTCTTTGTGGTAAATCATTTATGGAGGAGAATGGCATTTAGCTTTTATCTGTGTTGTTAAAATGAAGGAGCAGAAAATATATTCTTTAACAGCTTGTACATAAGGAAGGAAAGGCCCTAAATGGGCATGATTACACTAAGGAACAATAGTTTTCCTGTTGTTTCTTCCATTTAAAGAAAGTAGTACATCATTGGAAGTGCTTATTGTGATGACTGTAGTAATATTCCCAAATCTGGTATCAAAATACAGAGAAGCATTTTAAAAATAGAGATTTCCAGGTGCAAAACAGAATCAGAATCACAAGAGGTAGGGTCTAGGAATTGGCATTACAAAAAAATTTTTTGAGTAGATTCTGATGTACCAACTTAAAGGCTGAAATTAAAAATAAATTTAAAAGAAACCCTTCAATTTGAGGGATACATAGCATTTAAAGTCACAAAACCCATGTAATTTTTATGGGACTGATTTTGGGTGAAATCTTTGACTGAAGGAAGAACTGAAATATTATAAACTATGGACATAAAAGTAACCTGAAGCTTTAAATGGCTCTGAAAGATGATACTGGGGTTTGCCTCTCAACCCTGCAGGCTCAATACCACTTACTTTTTAAAGACATAACTGGCGGGCTTCCCTGGTGGCGCAGTGGTTGAGAATCCGCCTGCTAATACAGGGGACACGGGTTCGAGCCCTGGTCTGGGAGGATCCCACATACCGCGGAGCAACTGGGCCCGTGAACCACAACTACTGAGCCTGAACGTCTGGAGCCCGTGCTCCGCAATGAGAGGCTGCGACAGTGAGAGGCCCGCGCACTGCGATGAAGAGTGGCCCCCGCTCGATGAAACTGGAGAAAGCCCTCGCACAGAAACGAAGACCCAACACAGCCAAAAATAAATAAATAAATTTATAAAAAAACAAAACAAAAACCATAACTGGCAAGGTATGGGTCATATTGGCTGAAATCACAAAATATTCTGCGACGACTTAAAAAGCCTCTTGTCAAAGTGCCACATAATTAGCTGTGATTACATTAAACACAGGTGTACTGCTGTGGGCAGGTAGCTCAGGTACTGTGGCATTAACAGGTCCAACTAACTGCTATAACAGCTTTGTCTGGTATCATATGCTAACTAGAAAAATTCCTCTTGCCCTACAGAAATCACATTCCCCCTCCTCCCTTTGTCTTATCACTGCTCTTCTTTGAAATCTGAGTGTGCTTCTGTTTTGTGATGTTGTTTATGTGGACAGACCAGAAGACTGGTTGTTAAATACTTGACCTCGGGGTGCTTTGTGGGAGAAACAGGATTCCTCCACTATGATCATAGCCCTGTATGAATGGATTTCTGCCAATATAATGTAGTGCAGGACTTCTCTCTCCTTCCTAACTATGCCAGATTCTGACAGGTACTCATGAGGGGGAGAGGAGTGAACATGAATTTGCTTTTGGTATACATGTAAATGGAGTCTGGGAACCTCTGTGCTAAATAATAATAATGGTTGTGTTTGAATAACATATTGATTTTTTAAAGCACTTTCACATCTATTTAGTTCTCAAAACATCCTTATGTGAGGGGTAGTATATTACCCTATTTTTTAGAGGAAAAACCTTGAGGATCAAAAAAGTTGTCATTTGCCAGAAGTTATTAATACATAAGTAATATTTACTGCCAAGGTCAAAAAAGCAAAATAAAACAAAAAGCTTAGCATTCCTCAGCTCCTCAATTTTCATTCCCCATGTACCACTTTGCCTTGTAGAGGTTCCCAATGACTGGATTAAGAGTCAAACTACATCTGAAAGTTTCATCAGTTAGAGCTGCAAGTTTGCCCTCTCATTCCTCATTCCTTGTTGTCTTGAACTGAGTTGGCAGAGTACTACTTACCCCGAAGGTGGAGCCAAGAAAGAGGTGCCACTTCGTCCATCCCTGTCCCTTTAAGCTGCCGTTCAATTTCTATTTCCTCTTCTTTCTCTTCTCGTTCCCTCTTCCTTCCAACCATAGTGAGTTACATATAGCAACTGGTTAAATTCTACTTCTCAGTTCGCACCTGACACGCAGCTTCCACCAGAAAGACTAACCCACCCCGCCTACAAAATGCCTGAAACGATGCTTGTGTGTGCTCCCTTAGCATCCTGTATTTATTTCCATCAAGATACTTATCATTACACACTTTAATTGCTTGATTATCTGACTGTCTTCCTCATTGGGCTGTAGCTATTTGGAATTAGGATGGCATTTTTTGCTTTGTTCAGCTCTAGTACATGGTAGAGAAAGGGCACATAGTAGGTGCTCAATATTTGTTGACTGGATAAAGACCATATTGCCTCTCCTCATGACCTTAGCATTCCTTGGAGTGTTTCTGTGGATACTTCTTTGGAGACTCCAGTTTGTACCTTTACTCTGCCAAGACCTTTCAAGACCTGTACGTAGCACACTGGGTTGTATATGTTTCATTTTACTAAGCATGGTCATCTTTGTCATTGCCATTGTTAGGCCTTTGGTTTGGAATGCATTTTAATTACAATGCTACTTCTATAGGGGAAATTAGATTTGATTTACATTATTTTATTTACATGCTTCACTACGAAATATAACTTATTCTTCCTGAGTTTTAGGACTTTTTGACATTTTAGTATAACTGCTGAAGAGCTGATTTCCTCTTTCCACTTAAGATATTCTGCAGAATGTGATATATCACTTTTCTTGAAATCCATCCTTGTTTAGCAACATGGAAAGAAATAAAATTTTACAAGGAAGAGAAATACTTCTTTGATTATAAAATAGTTCCTAAGTATGAACAACATTTTTGAAATAGAAATTATTAATTTGGTGTTAATAACCATAACTGAGGGAAATTTGCCATAGTCTCTTTCCATCACACAAGATACTGCCATGTAAACAGTCCATATATACTGACTATTAAATAATATACATTTGCTGCCTGATTGTCACATTGGCTTTTTTTCTTTACTAATTTTTAAATTATTTCACTCTTAAGGTTGACAAACTGAATGATTGTTGAACTAAATTAATCCCCAATAATTTAAAGTATAATCTAGTTCCCATATAAGAATTATTTTTTAAAATTATGACATCTTTAGAACACTCTAAATGGTGGATTTTGTAATCTATCATACATGGGCTGGCATAAAGTAGCACAAAGTCATGGCTGAGAGAGGGTTATCACTGCATATTTCATATTCCTGTTCCGGGTAAACTCTTCATTTACTCCATGGACAGTTTAAGGACTCCAAAACCTGGGAGCCTATAAGAGATGAAAAGCCTGTTATTTTATGAGATGAGATAGAATGTTGAGTATATAAATTCTGCTATACAGGACTTACAGTTTTGTGTGGATATGGAGAATGATTTTGTCTATGCCTTAGAATTCCTAACTCTAAGAGAAGTCATTGGTAAATGTAGATAGGCATGAAATAATGCCTCTAAATGTATTCTGTTTGGCAATTAAGATGCTGAGAATGACCTTATTCCCCTATAGTTGAACCTCTGCTACTCCGGAGAGATTTCTATTGGTGGAGACATACTGTAAGGGTTTTCTGTTTGTTTATTTGTTTGTTTTTGTCTCTAGCCCACCTTGTCATCTCATTATCTTATTTGATAATATGATCCAGTTATGAAAAGTCTGGCTGAGCTCATGATAAATCCCATCAGCCTTTGTATTTGATATTTAGCCAAAAAGTTCCATTAAATAAATCTTAATCACTACTGTTCCGTTAACATCATAAGAATATCAATTCATCCAATTAGTTTCCATTAAATTAGGATACATACGGGTCAGGTTTACATTTTTATTAGATCACATTCCCTCTTTTATTAACATAAAACAAAATGTACAATCACATCTATTCCATTATTTACTTTTATTTCTAATCATTATTGCCAGTCACATAGATTATGATGAACTGATAATTATTAAACAGGAAAAAATTGAAGTTGTAGATTGGTTCTTGGAGGAAGTTTCTATTTTCAGAGCTCTTAACAGAAGATTAAATGTTATAAAAAGGAAAACAGTTAACTTTTGTAAAGTCTAGTTCAGACTTCAGAAAAATGAAAGGAAATGAAGAACTGAATATGATGTAATTTAAGAAGCAGGTGTTTGATGGTTTTCTTTTAAATTATATTTTTTAATGTTGAATTTCATTGACTTTTCCCCAGTGGCTTTTTCAGCATCACCTCTTTAGTTTAAATAAAGTAGATAGAATAAAGTATATTGTTTGCTATGAGGAGAATCACATTTATACAATGTAAGCTGAGTTTTCTGGGGGGAAATTTCATTTCCTGTGCCCTATAAACCAATCTAAAAAAGAACTGAATAACAGTTGGTATGCAGTCATTTACTATCCATACTCATCAAAATGCCTGAAAGCTTATTTGTGTCATGGAGCTAGTTTTCCCCATCAATATCCTGTGAAGCCTCAGGAAAGCTAGGGGAAATTTCACAGGATATTAGGATGGTAACATTTGGTGGCTACACAGGCATAGCATCAGGAAATGAAATATTGACCATTTAGAGTTGGGAACTGAATAGAAAGAAAGAATAGAGTCCATATTCTTAGTATGTTTCACTTGCTTCCCTTTGAAAACAAATTCATTAAAAAAACAAATGATCTCTCCCTTTTCATATCTCTAAGAATGCTTTACTCTTTTAAATTTTTCTTTAAAGTTAATCCAGTCTCCTCTTGTTCTTCATCCTTCATGTGGATTGTCAGGTTATTACTCTCACGCATTCAAAATCTACAATTGGAGTGTGAATTGTAAATCTTATGTATTCAAAGTTGTCTTTCTTTTAAATACTCTAAAGTAGCAGTCCAATTGTCTAACTTAGAACATAGTTATTAGGAATGCGTGTTTGTTCAGATATTGGCTCTGCTACTCTCTAACTTTGTGATCCTGATTGACTCCAAGCCTTTACCAGGGTGGTTTAAGGATTAAATATAAAATGTACATAGGAATTTAGCATAGCTCTTACAACACAATAAATAGTAGCTGTTAATATTTATACTGGGTTGTTCTTCCTTAGTATTCATCCCAATATGCCTTAAATAGGGTTTACAATTTTTTCCAATCAAATTTATTTATCTTTCCAAAACTTGAATTTCATTCAATGTCCAGACCCATCCTCCTATCCTGCAGATATCTGTTATTAGTTTTCTAGGACTGCTGTATAACACGCTGGGTGGCTTAATAAAACAGAAATGTAATGTGTCACGGCTCTGGAGGCTACAAGTCCAAAATCAAGGTGTTGGCAGGGCCATGATCTCTCATAAACCTGTAGAGGGATAATCTTTCCTTGCCTCTTCCTAGGTTCTGGTGGTTGCCTGCAGTCCTTGATTTTCCCTGGTTTGTAGCTGTAGCACTTTAATTTCTGCCTCTATCACATGTGCCTGTGTTTCTCTGTGTGTCCTCTTCTCTTCTTATAAGGATACCAGTCATATTGGATTAAGGACCAACCCTATTCTAGTCCAACCTCATCTTAAGTAATTAAATCTTCTAAGGACTTATTTCCAAAAAAGGTCAACATATCTTTTGGGGGGACACAATTCCACCCACAACTGTATCCGATAAATATTACTTCCTCCATTCTATTCTGAACCTCGAAAGTTATTTTTTAATTTTTCCAATGCCTTATCCCATCCATAGTTAATCAAACTCTACATATTTTCTATCTGGTGTCTTATGGATTTACCCCTCTTCATTCCCAGAACAACTATTTCTCCTAACTACAGTATAACATTTTAAACTAATGGCCTTTAGTCTCATTTGCTTCCAATTCACCTTAAATTCTATTGTTAGATTAATATTCCTGAAAGCTACTTATACATTCTCCTATTTATTCACTTATTCATTTATTCAGTAAGCATTTACTGGACATGTACTATGTGTCAGGCACTGTTCTACATTCACAATACAGAGAGAAATGAAGAGTGTTCACCCTCAAGAAATGTACAGCCTGATAGAGTTTACATGTAAAAAAACAATAGATAGACTGTTGCAGGTATTTTGCCAGGTGTATGGACAAGATGAGATCAGAGCACAAAGAAGATAGTGACCAAATTACATGTGGGAAAGGGTTAAGTCATGAAAACCTTCCTAGAGGAGGAAGTGTCACTCATAGCAGGAATTCATAGCAAGAATTTTCCGTATATGGCACCATTCCCTCCTGTTATGACATGTTTGCCCTCCTCTCCATGCCTCTTTTAGGTGGTTCCTGCTCCCATCCCAGGCAGAGTCTTCCTTACCTCCACCATCTCAAATACCTTGCATTTTTCAAGACCTACTTTAGACCCCACTTCTGTTCACCCCTCCTCAGATAATTTCACCTCATCGTGATCTCAGCTCTTTAGATTTCTTACCCATAATTCCTTGAACCTAGTGTCTTACATAAACAGTGTGCTTCCTTGACTAATTGTGGTCATTGGAGAAATAGCCGGATAGAAGATAATTTATATTTAGATAGTCCTTAGTAAATATTTATAAAAGTCCTTAGTAAATATTTAGTAAAAGTTTATAAAAGCATGATTTTATAAACTTCCTTCTTATTTTTTCAACTAAAAGCTCTTCTGGAGTAGCTTATATGTCTTTTACTTTTGTATCTCTCTGGCATGGGATATGGTCACAGACTCTTGATAAATGCTTATGTAATCTATGAAAGTGGATATGAATAGATTTGCTGAGTATAAAATAAGTGAACCTCTAGCACAGATATTTGATACCTTATTTCTCACTGTTTTCTAAATTATAAACTGGCACCCATGGTTGAAACTCATTGTCTTTCAAGCTAAATGTTACACAATACAACAATTTTTGACTTCCTAAAATTTCAAGGCAGCATAATCCAGAATTCTGTATCTAAATTGGAGGAATGGTATTTTAATTTGGCTTTGCTGAATTTCCAAATGGCTGTAGAATTGGACCTGGAAAAATGCATTTATAGCTCATCACAGTGTTGCCAGACTTAGTCATCGGTGGCAACTGATTCATCCCGTGTTGCTGTGTGCCGCTGTCCCGGGTTTCTGCACTGTCAGGCAGCTCCAAGCACCGAAAAGCCACATCCCTGCTCCCCTCTAAGACACCCACCTATGTAGGCATCAGGAAGTTTAGAAACAAGAGTGCTGTTGTTTTACCCTCAGACAAGAGAATAGATGCCAAAGAGATGAAAACAGGAAGTAATGAGTGAGAGGAAGTGCCTGTGCTCCTTCAGATCCATCCCAGCTAGTTGGTAGAAAGAAAGTGTTCGTTGCTTGTTACCAGAAATGAACCAGGAGTGATGATATTATACAGCCTGGAAGTGAATTTTTGGAAGAAATCATTTTGGATATTAGTTTTAGCACTATAAAAAAAAACTAAAAAATTGTTAAAGAAAGGAAAGAAAGACATTACAGAACCCTTTTGACTTCTCTGACCTCTAGCCTCGGTGAAGTGCCTCTCTTAAATATTCCCACAACTTGGGTTTGCCTCTAGTTTTATACTTAAAGAACTGTGTCCTTCTAGTCTATTGCTGGAATGGTTCCCTAACTGTTCTGTGAGCTTCTTGAGGATGGGGAGGAATTCATAACTTGACCTTTGCTTGGCAAAGTAACAGATGGATAATAAATATTTGTTAAGTAAATAAACTATATTATCAAAATGCATACGTTATGTTACTTTGCTGTTTGTTTCAAGAGTAAGCGCATTTACTTTATAATTTGAAACTATTCTTAATGCTGAAGCTATTGGAAGACTAAAACATCCAAGGAGGCCTGAAAAACGCACAGCGGAGCAGCTGCACCATGGGGGCTGCTGGGATGGTGTGAATTGTGGCTTTCCGCTCTCTCACTGCATTCAGACTATCCTAGGGTTCAAAGTCCATTTTCTTACCAAAGAGGACATTGAAGGACAGTCAGTATGTGACCAATCTACTCTTCAATTAATGCCTTTTGGAATTCTGCATTCCTTTCACTCCTAGCTTATTTGCAGCCTGCTTTTATAAACATAACTTTTTTTTTTTTCCCAAATGATTGAAGACTGTTTTTGTTTGGGATTCTAGAACGCCTTCAGGTTGATGTTCCTGAGAATTTAGTTTTAGTTAATTAAAATAAATAGCATTAGGCAAAAACCTCTCAAAACACAGAGGAAGATTTCCAGGATAAGGACCAATAATTCAAAAGGGGCTGGGACTCATGTAGGTTAATGAGAAAATAGAATTAAGTTTATAAAATTTTCAACGTGTATGCAAATTTTCCAAAATGAATTCTTGAAATATACATGTGTACAAACTTATTTTTTCTCCTATAAGAAAGTTGCATTACCTTTTGCAACTTCTGTATATTTTGGTTGTTTTTGGCAAGGAAGCTGGACTCCAAATGTCTCATTCCACCACCTAAACTGTGTTCTTGTACTAGACAAGTATTCACTAAAACTTTCTGGATAAATAAATACTGGTTAAATGGATTAAATAATGCCTCCATTCCTTTTTCCAGATTGACTAATTTATTTGGATTAACTTTCAGCAGCAATTTAAGGCAACTTTATTTGTCATCTCCTAGTATATTTCATCCCACCCAAAAGTGAAGGCTCATATTTCATCTTTTCCTATACATTAATGAGTAGAGAAACTGAGGCACATATCCTTTACTAAAGTAAACAACCTAGTTAATGTTTTTTTGTTCAACCTAAATCTTACCCTCTACAGCTTAGCAAATGTTCTACATTCTTCTCCTCTGATCTCAACACCAGATAACCCAATGTGTTAGCACAAAAAAAATGTTCCATAGCTATCTGGGATTGAACAAATAATGGAAAGTCTTTTGAAAACTCTAAATCTTCTTTCTTAAAACATGTTTTAAGAAAGAAATGTTTTAAGAAAATAATGTGTGTTCCTTTCCTTTATAGATACCTTCTTTTCCTCTACATAAGGGTGTTTTAATTTGATCTCCATTCATTTACTTATTAAGGGTAATAACTTCTCAGAAGCACTGAGAAGTTATTACCCTTAATAACTTTACAGTTATTCTAAATAACTGTATTTACAGTTATTTACTTTAAATACAGGTCAAAATCGTGGCTTTTGGCTTTACAGGTCAAAATCTTGGATTCCATTTTTTGTATTTTTCTTGTCCAAACATAGGATAATGAAATATCCCTAGTTTAGTTCTGTAAATATTCTCTTATAATATAACAATAACTCTTTTTAGTTACATAATAACTCTATAATTACAAAACAACTCCACCATCTAAAGCTGCTAACACAAACAACTAATATTCAATTCAATTAACAAATTAATTCAACAAATTTTTAATGAGCATCTACTATGATCCTGACTACTATTCTAGAATATCAGGATATATCAATGGACAAGCCAGAACAAGTTGTATCTGTCCTTATAAAGCTATAAATCTATCATGAAGAGACACAAAATAGACACAAATACAATAATATAGTAGGTTCAAAAGTGCTAAATACCACATTAAAAGAAAAAAAAGCAGAAATTGGTAGATGGAGGGTGACATGGGCACGTGTGTGGTAATTTTCAATTTTTTGTAAGGCGGTCAGAGTAGGCTTCATGGAGAAGGTGACATTTGAGCTAAGACTTGAAGGAGATGAAGGAAATCTGAAATGTGGGTACTACATGTTGCTCAGAATTTGTTACTTAGTTTATCTCCAGACTACATAAAAGTCATGATACTACCCATTTGAAGAGAGAAATAGCTAGGCAGATTTTTGGTTCTCTTCTTTATTTCAAGCAATGTCATTGCTGGAGAGAGATTAAGCAGACAGACTTCATTCAAAACAGTTGGAAACCTTTCATGCATTTAGGCAGGCATTTCATACATTTGGCATAGCACAAATTGTACTTAATTATTCATTTAGGATCAATATTTGAGAATAGAACTAGGGTTTGCTATAGATATTACTACTAAAATTTCTAGTGTTTTCAATATAAGGCAGGCTCAATTCTCTGTGTGGTGTTTTTACAGCTAGTCAATAGTTTGAGCCTTCGGTTGGAGAAAAAAAAACTATGTCAAATGCATTAACAGACTGAAAGTTGGTTTTCCAGACAAAACTGTAGATGAGCATTGCATGTGCACTGTGTGTAATTTTAGTTTCACATTTTGGCCACAATCATTTGGATTTCCCAATGATACATGGAAAGAAACTTAAGTAATACCTAATACAAAAGATTTTCCTTTTTATTTTTTCCATTTTAAGTAAAGGAAAAACAGCAGTTTTACTAGTTAACTGGAAAGCCTTTGCATATGAGATTGAGAAACATTTCATGACTGTCTTGAAGAAACTAACTACCTTTGTACAGTTTGTCTACTCTCATTATTTGTATGTTTCACTGAAATACTATGTATACATTGTCTTCTTTTTATTTTCTCAGATTTCAAGATAAGCTTTCAAAATTAATTGTTATTATATTGCTTTAGAATATTAAATATGATTGTCCTAGTGGAAAAGAAATTTAACTCAGCTCAAATAATCATCAAATGGCTACTTTTGTTCAATTGGTACAAAAAAATAGAGAAGGGCACAAAAAAAGTAATAGTTTGAGTAACCATCCTAAAAAGGGATTTAAATTCAGAGGGCTCATTGGAAAGTGAAAGTGTATAAGTGGATTGAAGAAAGAAAAGATGCAAAACTTCACAGGCCTGCTCCATACTCACCCACCCTCTCTCTCACAGACCTTGAGGCTGCAGTGGAAAAATTTTGTCAAAGTATGTAACAGATCCCCCTCAGCTATCCCTGGTGGCTTCATATGTATCTTATTTTTTAAATGTTGGGGTTCAGATAAGGAAAAAGAAATGATCAATGTGGAATTGTTGGCGTTGAGTCAGAAGGGTCTAAAGGAAAAGCTGAATACTCTTCTTCATCTCTCCGTTGTGTTGATAAACAGTGCCTGAGCGCAGAAGGAAGGGACGGATTTCCTTGGAACATTCTCTGGAACTGAGTCCAGCAGCTGGGGCTGTGCTGTGCATTGGTAAAGGCAGCATCTGTGCTCTGGTCCAGAGGGACCAGTGGAGCTGCTCTGCTGCTGCTTCTCTTGTCCCATAAAGCATTCTCTGCCCACTTCATGAGGACACCAGCTGACTGTGCCATGATTCTAACCCTTCAAAAACTTTTACAATTAGAGAAACTTTAAATTATGTTAACCCAGACCTTCATAACCAGCAAAGGGACCTAGACCAACTGGGCCAGGAAGGCTGAAGGGCTGCTATAGCTTTTTGAAAATTTTTTCAAAATGTGAGCGGCTATGACGGACACAGTTTTCTTCCTTTCTGGCCACACAGAAGTCTAGATGTCAGGGGCATACTTAACAAGAACAATCAAGTGACCCATTTCCGTATTATTCAAAATAGGGGTCCTCAGTGCACATCCTCTCTGGGAAGTTTAGGGAAGGAGGAAAGAGAGCTTCATGTGCTATCTTTTTAATAAGCACATCGATGAACTAGTCCTTTCTTCCTTCATTCACTAACTCATTCATCCACACAGCAAATATGTTTATCAAAGACTAATTATATGACATTGGATGTGAAGGTTACTGAGATGAACACATGTCTGGCTCCCAAGGAGCTCACAGTCCAGTGAGAGAAAATGGTCTGAACAAACACTTGTTTGAATAAGAGATTTAAAATTTCTGTGATATGCGAGCACATTATTTCTACAAGGAAGATCTTTAGTTAATGTCTACGGAATGTCCAGCATGGGCTTAGGAGCATTTATTTCATATATTTTTCAAAATTTTTAGGTAGACCCCAATAATTTAATATTAAAAATAGAATCACATCTCTCTTGGACAGTCAAAGGTTTCAATAAGGCTATTTCTATACAGACTTTTTTGCATAAATATAATTATATAAAGGAATGTAGCCCTAGGGTGTGGGCCATAGTTGTCAAGCAGCAGCAGTTCTGATGTCTGAGTTTCTAATTGTCTATTATAATAAGATGGTGGATTTGTTCTGCCATCTAGTGATTAAGAACTGAATTCTTACAAATAAATTTAAAAGCACCTAATCTTTGTCAGAAGACAAATCTCTGAGGATATATGAGAAACACAGGACAATTGAGTTACTCTCAAACAAAACATGGTCAGATAAAATACAGCTCTTCTCTCTAAGAGATTAGTGCCAAGACGTTTGTGGTAATGACTTTGCAATGGATTGGTTTAATTTGTTGGAACATTTGATAAGGGTGAAAGAATCATGTAGCTTGGAAGATAAAATTTTTGGAAGTTACAACACCATGGAAGATTACGAAATAATGGCGATACAATCAGATGTCTATAGTCTTCCTCAATTTTAGGAAAATTAAAGAAACATACATAGAAAAAATACAAGTGTCAAAGTATTTTGGTTTTGGAATTCTTTTTCAGATTTTATAAGAAATAATTTTTAAACTTCTGGACCTTCAATTAAGGTTAATGTCAACTTGCATTATTTTATGATTTCTATAGAGAAATCAGGAGGGTCGTATTGACCCTCTCACAATGTCATATGAGAATTCTTACTTAGTTATTTTTTAATAATATTGTCATTCATAAAATAATTATGTCATGACTACTTTACTGTAAATTGGCTGCAATTTTGCTTCCTATTTTACTTTTCTTTTTCATTTAAATAAACATCTATGTAGAAAACAGAAGGGACAACCTAATCATAAGGTACACAACTACCACGTACAAACTTGAGAACTGCAAGACACCCTGTATTTTCTACCCAGTGTTTCTTTGTACATGTCTTTCATTCAGACACGAAAAATCAGAGTTCACTGAGTTTTTGTGCCCTCTGTGATGTGCATGGATTCTGTGCCGGGGAAGAGAGGGCAGGTTTTAGCAGCGAATGTGGTTTTTCATCTCCTTGCCATTTAAAAGCACTCCAACTGACTTTCCACATCATATTAAATTTAATTATAAATTCTCAGGGAGAAAAGGACCAGTGATGACTCAGAGTATAAAACTAACTTTTAACACTGTCATTTAAAGCAAGTAATATAGTACCCGTTGGATTGAGGTCATGCTGTCTTAAACTTTCAGGAAGAAACTGACCTTCTGTGAGTTAACACAGACTGAGAGAATGTGTCTTTTTATTCCAACCTTGAATGAGCCACAGAGAACAGGATAACTCACCCCTGAAGAGTCTCTCACATATGTTAATGGTGTTTAATCAACAACATCATTGTATGTCATCTCATTTTTTGTTTTTCACATTCACTACTTCCCCATATATAATTGTTTCATCAGTGAAATTGAGATCTACTTCACAATGATAGTATATATTTTTGAGAACGGAATAAATATACTTCCAATATTTTGCACATGCAGTCCTAGGCACATACCCACTTAACCCTCAGTAGATACATGTGAACACTTTTGCCTCCCAGGATGTGGGAAGGGAGAAGCAAGCTAACAGAACTTGTGGTGTATCTCATTTTCAGTCAATGGTATTTAGTGCTTGTGATTGGATATTTCTTTCTCAATCAAAAAACTTAATGAACAAAGTTATTCTTTTTTTACTTAATGGAGTAGTTCGATGGACTATGGGTGTAAGTCCATTTCTATATAGGTTGTGTTTTGTGAAAACATTCACCATGGAACTACATTGTTTCAAAGTGATTTTTCTTCTAAAAGTAACACTGCTTATTTGATGTACAAATTTCTTATATTTTCCAAAATAGTTCTGCAGGAAAGCATATTAAAGCAGGATACTTATTTTCTCCTTAGTTTAGAATGCCTATAGTAACGCTGGGTAGACAGAGCCAATATTGTTTTATTGAGTAGCTATATATCATGTGATAAATATCTTTTGATGAAAATGAAACAGATTAGAAACTTCATGCTCTTCTTATGAATAACACAGAAGCCAGGATGTGCTGTCATGCTCTGAAAACAATTTTCCATTTACCAAATATGTGATGAAAGACTAAATATGTGAGGCAAAGTATTCCATAGAGCAGTGAGAAGAATGCTATCCAAGAAAAACTTTCTGAAGTTAGGAAGATGGATATTTGGACTAATGTCTTTAAACTGAAATCATTTTCATCCATAGTTCTATATTAGCATTTGACTGTATTTATTGTGATAAATATATAAATATAACTAAATATATTTCAAAAACTAATTGTAAATGCATTTTTAAAGTTTTAGTTTTATTTTTGTAAAGTGCAAAGTTAGTGCTGGTGCAGTTAAATTAGTGAACCATAATTTAGATTCATTCATTCATTCATATCCACCCATTGAACAAGTATTTGTTGAATGTTGGCTCTATGCAAGGTATGATGTCAAGGTTTAGAAATACCATGACGAACAAGACACACTAGTTCTTACCTTCATAAAATTTACTGTCTAGTGGTGGAAATAAGAACATAAACAAGGGAAAAAAATGAATACTAATTGTGATAAATCTTATGAAGGCAGTGATTTTTGCCTAGCCATTCCATTTTAGTAAATATTTAATTACCTTGTATATAATACAAAATGAATGAATCACTGGATCGATGGGTGAATGGGTTCTTTAAAGAGTTCTGTGAAGCATTTCAATTCGGTGAAGGAAGTCTACTTTTATGGCGTAGTCAGAGAAGAATTGTGGGGGTCAGGTGACAATTAAGCAAGCCATGATAGTGAGCTATCAGAGTCTGAGTTGAGGGATGGAAAGGTAGTGCTAGGCAAAGGGGTCAAGTTGTACAAGGACTGGGAGGGAGGGCCTTTGGGCTTGAAAAAGGAGCTTTGAATTTAAGTAGTTGGAAAGCTCCTGAAGGAATTAAGCAAGGATTATATGATCCACATTATGTTTTAAAATACTATAGTTTTGTTTCTTAAGAATCACAAAGTTAAAGATGTAATATATGTGTTTATTTTATAGTAAATGTATAAGAGAACTACGATGTGTATAACTGTGTGTATGTTTTCCAAATCTGCATTAAATTTTTATCTAAATATAAGAAAAGTATTTGGCAGATATTAGGTTATAGCTTACCATACTGTTTCGGTTGTGACTTTCCTTAATTAATTTTTTTCCTTAATTAATTTTGATGCAAAGATAATGAATGCATTACCTGTATAAGCTTTGCATTTCCACTACAGTTTAGGAAACACCTTTAGTTTCGGATGTTTAGTGGAAATCTATTCCATGAAATGGGTCACCATTATTCTTTTTTACCTTAATGTTTAAAATGAATTTAAGTTTTTCTTCATGGTATGAGAATATATATTGTCTTCTGTTGTTGTGGGATTTACTAATGGAAAATTTCTGGTCAGTTTAAAGTCACATAGGGTTCACCAGACGCTGAAATTATGTATTCTCTTTGGAACTGTTCTTTTCCTGCTTTTCAAATGGTTTATTTTGATCCTTCTGACATGATCTTACCACGTTTGGTTATTTGTATCTTCAAAAATGACCTTGGGAAGCCTCTCTGACTTAGTATACTTAACTTTGGATCACTTTTTCCCCCCTATCATGCTAGAATATAAGTATCATAATAATTTAGTTGTGAATTACATGCTTTGTCTTTAAATACTAATGAAGTAAGTTCATCTGTGTTTTGCCTCCTTAGGAAGATATCGCTTAGCCCAGAGTTTTTTAGAACCCACAAGATGACTCACCTTCTTAAATATCTCCCAGATTACAAAATTTCAGAAGATTACTAACCTCCTTTTTTTCTTCTTATTTTAGAAGGATATGGTGAAGAAATAGCCTGCACTCAGAATGGTCAGATGTACTTAAACAGGGACATTTGGAAACCTGCCCCTTGCCAGATCTGTGTCTGTGACAATGGCGCCATTCTTTGTGACAAGATACAGTGCCAGGATGTGCTTGAATGTGCTGACCCCGTAACTCCCCCTGGGGAGTGCTGTCCTGTCTGTCCACATACAACTGGAAGTAGCAATACCAATTTTGGTAAGAATACTTAGGGCCAACTCAGAACTGGTCCAATGATTCATCTTTATAGTAACAGTGTTTTTTGCTCTCAGAATTCAGCAACCCAAGAAAACAATTAAGCCACTATTCAGTGGTCTTTGGGGTTAATAATTTCTCTCACTCACTTTATCTAACAGTAATGAAAATAAAGTTATTTCTTGTCTTCTTAAAAACCAGGGAATTTTTTTGGCTGCATTTTAAGTGGTTATGTCTAATTTGAGAATTCCTTGTAGTACTTAAGATGGTCATTTGTTACCCTATCCATGCTGGGCGCCTCCAAGATATTTGTTGCTTTTCTATGAAGTCCATTAATATCTAAGAGGAGATCTAGAAACACATTTCTCTTCCCTGGTGCCAGCTTTGACCTTGGTAATGGAATAATAATTTCTAATGTAATTTATTGCCACAGCACCCTCTATTACATTACAGTGGCTCAGAAATGCAGAATGCTTTTAATGTTGACTAAGAAAGACAAGAGAATGAAATGGATTTCCTTGAGAAAACAATGATATAACTTACTGGTTTTTAAAAGTTCTTTTTTGGAGAAAAGTGTTTGTGTTTAACATAGCCTGTGTATTTGAGTAACATGTTAGAAAAACTTCCATATAAGAGAAACAAGTTCATATTTATGTGTTTTAGTGAACCAGATAAGATTAATATTAAACTTTTAGGATATTTGTTTTAGCAGTCATGAATGGAGACTTGCATGCATCCTTGTCAATACAGTGTCAAGGCTTTATTTTTCCCCCAAATTTCACTGCAAATAACAACAAATATGATGAAGTATTCAAAAGATTTTCATGGAAACATTACACAGTAATTTACCAATTATCCTCTTGGGTATCTTTCAACAGTGACAATTTGTCTGGAATAAATACCCAAACTTAATTTTTAGCCAGGTAATATGGAAGATGTAATGGGAAGAATTAAAAACAAGACACCAAAGGGCTACCTGAAGTAGACACAATCTGCACAGAATCCCCAGGAGTAAAGCAAAATTAAACCTGTGGGAATAAGCAAGTAGTATGTTGGAACAATGGTGGCAAATATCAAAAAACAGAGCAAAATACACAACTTCCTACAAATAGGTGGTTTACGGAAGCCCAATTTATTCCAAGATGAATAATGAAAAAAAAAAAAAGAGATGACAACAGCACTGATACAAAGATACTATAAGGAAAAAGGTAGGACAGTTTAACGAAATTTATGAGATAAAGAACACACTAGTAAATATACTATCACAGAACAGATAAAAATTCTGACCAACCATTTAACCATAAACTAAATAAAACTTAATGAAGTAATTGAAAGAAAGAACGTGATAAATTAGAAATACAAAAAGAAGAAATAATGAGTAAATAAGTAGAAGGATAACCAAATCATCATAGGGAAATGAAGATGAAATAGGAAGGTGCACAAGGAGAATTGATACTGCAGAAAATACAATAAGGGATGTAGAAAATAGAAATGAGAAAAGTAAAAATAAAAATAGGGAAAAGGATTTGAAAGAAAATAATATAGAAGATATGTAAAGGATAGCCCTAAAGAAGAATCCCAAAGAAAAAATAAATGCAATAGAGCAGAACAAATAATGACATAATCCAAGAAAACTTTTCTGGAGTAAAATTAAACTTTCATTTTTGATATTGAAAAAGGAAACCAAGTGGCTAAAAAAATTGACCCAGAAGAGTCAGCATAGAGACATATCTTAGTAAAGTTATTAAACTTTAAAGAAAAAGAGTCTTTTGGAAAATCAGTGAAAAAGAATGGATAAATTCTAAAATGAAAAACTATTCAGATTAGTCACAGATTTCTCCATAGTAATAATATTCAATACCAGAAGAGAGTGGAACAATATCTACATGTTTCTCAAGGAAAACAATATGTGGAACCAAAGTTTAAAGATAAATCCATTCTCTCCTTCAAGTATAAAAGTTATGGAAAAAACAGTAAAACATACAGGAACTCTGGGACTCTTTCCATAAATTTCTTAGGGAAACTAACTATGGGACAAACCCAAGACAACCAAGAGTTAATTGGTGAAATTGTCAAAGAACTGACATAAGCATTGATATATTTAACTCTAGAAAGAGACTAAAACAAAAGTGCAGTTTAGGGTGACCGATGGGAATGTAAATGTTATTGAATCTGACAATATAGAAATAATACAACTAATAATGCATAAAGAGAGAAGACAAAAAGGGGCAAAGTAGAGTGGAGTTTGCTAATTCCTCACCTTTAAGAGGCAGAAGTCAAAGAATATCATTCAAAGCTGACAAATCATATAGAAGAAGTATAGTAGCACATTTAACACTACAGAGATAAATACTAGGGCATTTTCTTGTCTTAAATTGCATGCTGGAAGAAAGTGTAAGGGTCAGAGAACAAGTAGGAAGCACTGTAATTTTTATCACTGCTCATTTTAATAAAGCTAACAGAAACTGTCTAAATAAAGATATGAGTAATATAAAAGAATAATGTTAAATAGTAGAGCCAATATATGAATCTTCTCAAACATCAGAAGGACTAACATACCAAACAATACAAATGTTCTTGAAAACATTATGAAACATTTTTTTAAAATATAATGAAAAATCTACAGCTATATTCTTAAAAAATTGAAAAAGAAAGAATAAAAATATGTGCATTTAGCATCCATCTCAAAAAATTAGAAAAAGAACAACAAAATAAGCTGAAAATATGCAGAAGAAATTCATAAGGAAAAAATGAGTTGAAAAGTGAGAAAACTGAAATACAGTAGAAATATGTAAATTCAAAAGATAGTACTACAGGAAATCAACAAAATAAATTAACCATAAAATAAGAAATGGTAATGGGAAAATGACCAAATGAAAACAGAGAACATAAAACAATAATAAAAGGTTTCTTTGCACAACTTTATGCTGATAAATTTGAAAACCTATATGAAATGGATACCTTTCTAGGAAAATATAGTTTGCTAAAACTAGCCCTGGTAAAAGGAGAAAAAGTGAGCACACAGATTTCCCTAGAAGAAATAGAAAAATTTGTAAAGCAGATAGACCTACAAAATGTAGCAGATGATTTCACAATTGTGCTAAACCATTACAAAACAGATTATTTTAATGCTGTTTAAGCTCTTCTAGAACATGCAAAGAGAAGGCATACTTCTAATGACTTGTTATGAATGAAGTACATCCTTGATAGCCAAATGTGGCAAAATTGCACAAAAAATAAAGCTATAATCATATAAATTTACTTAATATTTTAAAATTTATTGAAAAACATAAAATATTAAATCTGTTAGCACATTAAAAGGATAATTAGCCATGAAAAAGTAGAGATTATTCCTTAAGTAAAAGAATAATTCAATATTAGGAAAGCTATTAATAAAAATAATTAATTAAAAATAATTATCTTAGCAGATCTATTTAAAAAAATCACATGCTTTTCTCCATAATTGAAGACATTTGACAAAGGCAAATAAATATTCTTGATATAGGTACTTAGTAACTTAGTAATAAATGACATTTCATTAACATGATAAAATATTTACATCTCAGCTTAGAAGCTTTATTATATTTAATAATAGAAGCATTACCTTTAATGCTAAGGGCCAACTCAGAATTGGTCCAATGATTCATCTTTATAGTAAAAGTGTTTTGTTACAATTGTGTACTTACAAAACCTGAGGGAATAGAGTAAAAAAATACTACAAAACAATTTAGTAAGATAGTGCAGTATAAAATTAACAAATTACTAGATATACTATATACAATTACCTCATAGAATAAATAATAGGAATAAAACTGTCTTATTTATAATAGCAATATATAGGATAAAGTGGCTAAGGGTAAACTTCATACAAAATTTGCAAGACCTATCTGAAGAAAACTTTAAAACACTACTAACTCAAATGATGACTTTAGTAAATGTAATGTTCTATTATGTTCTTGGTTAGGAAGACTAATAATAGAAAAATTAATAATAGTGACCTCCTGCGAGAAGTGAAATGTGGGAATTAGAGGAAAGGGGACAATAAGATTTTTCACTGTATAATTGTATACCTTTATTAATATATTTTGGGTTTGTTTTTTTTAACCATGTGAATGAATAGCCTACTCAAAAAAGTATAAAAAACAAAAACAGAGCATACTGATTGAAGATAATTAGTTATAATTTTAATAGTCAATGTTATAATTTAATGAATTTTAAATACTATATAAAGGATGTTAAGAATAATCACATAACGTCAGAATTTTCCAAAGGGATGTATTATTTTGCCTCCTACGAACATATTGATCCAAAACAACTTTTGAATTATATCTACTGGTGACAGGGAAAGCTAAGTTAAATTCTGACTCTCTAAAAATAATTATTTAAATAAATATTTAGGAGATTCTCAATAACTATATCTGCATAAAATAACATATTTATTCTTTTCTTTTTATAGGTAGAGGAAGAAAGGTAAGTTTTACTTTGCATAGTTTCATTTTTGTAAATTTTTAAAATTCTAACGCTATCCACATAGGACTGTGCTTTGAAGTGTTTGAAAACCTTTTGTAAAGTATAAAGTACCACACAAATATAAATATATGAGCACAGTTTAACTACTTTGATTATAGATTATAGATGCCTCTGGTTTATTCACTTTGTTAATTTTTGTTTATAGATGTTTCTTCCAGAAGGTTGTGAATCCCTTAGGGATTGAGACTGTGTCATATTAACCTTTGTATTACTTGCATTTATCGCAGCACTTAGTATATACCTTATATATATTAAATGTCTAATTAATTTATTTATTAAGGTCCAATTAATATATTAAATGTCTAATGAATGTCCAACAGAAGGAAATAAGGAGGGAAGGAAGGAAGAAAAGGGAGGGTATTAGTTCTACTTCAGTGGAATCGTGGTCTCTCGCCCATTGAGTGGGAAGTAAAGATTCATTTAAAAGAATTAATTGAACGTTTTGCCAAACACACATTACCTTCCTTTCTCTCCCCTTCTTCACATTCAAGGAGGCTAAAATCTAATCCGAGAGACAAGCCTTACACTCAAGAGGACAATATTGGGGTATAGCCGTGGTTTAGCCACTTGTCATCTGGACATGGGTAATCCCAGTCAGTGAAGAGAGTTCCATTCCCTTGGAAGTGCTCTCCGTTTTCTGGTTATGTTGAAAACTATGGAATTTGCTCTGGTCTTATCCAGATGGGCTGGGCACAGGAATCAAGAATGGAAATGAGCAGTCATTCCAATTTTCATGGCAGATTTTAGACAGCAAATTTAAATTCTTTGCCTCTGCATGCAGTGGAACTTTGGTAAAGTGATAATCAGATAATGCAATGCAGTACCTTCATGGTAAATGAAAGTGATGCTGTCTATCAAGAGGAGGTCCTTGTCACCTTTACATTTTTTGGTTCAGAGGGCAACACCATAAATTTGTCTTATTTGACATAAATATCAGTGAAGCTATTTACATTTGAATATATGTTAAAGGAGAAGGACTACAGATTCCAGCTCACATTTAATATACATCTGAAAGCTATAAAAATATGAAACATAAAGGTTTGAGTATAGGCCTCAAACAAACTAGACAGATAGGTGAATAGGTAGGTAGATAGATAAACAATCTGTGAAATAAAAAAAGAATGACGGTGAGAACTGCCCTAATGTAATCAATTTGATTTGGTTAATAATCACCCAATTTGTTGAGGGACAACTGTCAGGCTATGTCATTTAGTTTACTGCCTTTTCCCAAAGGTGGAATGGGACAGCTGGACACACTCAAAACAGCTGTTAATTTAGCATGCTTTAGTTATATGCTACTGTCTTCATAACCCTGTTATTTATTATCAAGCGTCATCAGAAATATGAGAGTAGAGTAATATTATATAAATACATTTTGTGCTTGGTTTCTATAAAATTGATTTTTATTTATAATTCATTCATTCATGTTAACCCCCAAATAATTACTGAGCCCTTGTTAAAATCCTGTAGGAGGCAAATAATACAGATGACATGATGCTGGGAAAAATGCTGTGACTGCTTCCATGGTAACGGCATGCTATAAAAGTGATGAGGCATGTCCACAGAGCATTAAGTGATGAATAACAGATGAGAAGTAAAATAAACTGTAATTCTCATCTGAATCTGAGTACTTGAATTTTATGTTTCCCAGGGGTATGGAAATCAAATTTAGTAAAATTATCATTCCACATAAATTGATTTATTCAAAGCCCATATTAACAAAAGCAAAAAATATTTACATATGTGGCTTATTTCCAAAATAAGAAAAATCATAGAATCATTAGATAAATTTGTTATCAGAACCTGATAAGAGAACATTTAATCCCATATCAAGTATTGTGGAACAATAGGAGGCTCATTTTTCTAATTTTGCCTGAAATAATTTCTCCTCCCTTCTTGTTTTTCTAGACTTGTTCCTAAAAGGAACATTTTCTTCAGTATCATTCTCATAAACTCCTTTATTTATTGGACACAGATTTGCATACCCTCTCTGAACAATTAAAATTTTATTAATATTTCAAAGAAAGCTCTTTTAGCTCTTAAAAGGTTAGCTTTTAGCTCTTAAAAGCTCTTTTAGCTCTTAATTTGTATTACTTTCATGTTAAAAATGGAAAGACCTAGTCTAGAAGCTAGTGCAGAGATAAGCCTGTTCTACTTTGCCTCCCATATGTGTTGATCCCCTATTCCTCTAGTCTTTTTGTAGGTGTGCTTCAGTCTACCTTGAAGCATCCTCCTGCCTCTGTAGAGCCATTTCCAATACTTCTTTTTTTTTTTTAAACATCATTATTGGAGTATAATTGCTTTACAATGGTGTGTTAGTTTCTGCTTTATAACAAAGTGAGTCAGCTATACATATACATATATCCACATATTTCCTCCCTCTTGTGTCTCCCTCCCACCCTTCATATCCCACCCCTCTAAGTGGTCACAAAGCACTGAGCTGATCTCCCTGTGCTATGTGGCTGCTTCCCACTAGCTATCTATTTTACATTTTGTAGTGTATATATTAGTCCATGCCACTCTCTCACTTCGTCCCAGCTTACCCTTCCCCCTCCCTGTGTCCTCAAGTCCATTCTCTACGTCTGCATCATTATTCCTGTTCTGCCCCTAGGTTCTTCATAACCATTTTTTTTTTTTTTTAGATTCCATATATATGTATTAGCATACAGTACTTGTTTTTCTCTTTCTAACTTACTTCACTCTGTATGACAGACTCTAGGTCCATCCACCTCATTACAAATAACTCAATTTCGTTTCTTTATATGGCTGAGTAATATTCCATTGTATATGTGGGCCACATCTTCTTTATCCATTTATCTGTCTATGGACACTTAGGTTACTTCCATGTCCTGGCTATTGTAAATAGAGCTGCAAAGCATTTGCAATACTTCTGAATTCTCAGTTTATTCCTGACTTCATGAGTATTAGCTGCCTCAGCATTAGAATCAGCAAGTACGATCAGGGTACTGTTCTGTCGTTGAGTCCACCATTAAGACTGTCAAGATTGTAAAATAATGTTTTAAATGAAGACAACATCTAAGAGTAAAATACTGAGGCATTGATTAGGTAAACCAACTCAGGTACATGATGGAAAACTAAGATTACCAGAATGTTAACAGTGATTATCTCCTGGGCATGAGTATGATATTTAGTTTATCTCTCTGTTTCCTCTATTTAACAATTCCCTACTATGAACTCATGTTCTTTATATAATCAGATATAAGAACAGTATATGTAAAAGGAGAAATTTAATAAAAGAGAATTCATTATCGTTGCATTTTCTATAGTTTGGATATAAGCCTCAATGCATTCATTCTCTGTAATTGCCTAGGAAAAAACATTTTTCATAGTGTATTAATGAAAATTAATATATTAATTAATTTATTGAGAACTTCTGTGTGTCCAGCTGAGAATATAAAATAGACATAATCATGACCTTGGGGAGACCAAAATCTGTTGGAAGACAAATTCTGAAATAAATAATGCAAGCAAGTACGTGATACAGTAGAGGTATATAAAGATTCAATTCATCCAATATTATTTAAACTATATACTTGACATCATGCTATAAGAATGCAGTTTTTGATAATCTAAAGTTCTAAGAATCAAAAGAAATTCCATCTATATCTGTTGCGTTAGCTACATCTATTATAAGAGCAAATTAAACTTCCTGACTTTATTTAAGTTATGATAGTTTCTTGTGTTATTTTTTACTTTCCTGTTCAGTTAATGTTTTTACTAGATTTTCCACAGATATTGAGAATTACCTGACTAATATTATTATGTCCTTTCTTTTCTTTCCTTTTTTTTTTCTTAAAAGACAGCCATACATCTCTTGTTATTTCTCATATTCTTCCATGAGTTAAAAAAAAAGGGATGGCAGGTTTTTCAGGAATGGCACCTGATAGGTCACTAAAAGCTAGGTGGCATGTAATATGAGTGTGAAAATTCAAATATGTCCACATTTCTGGATTTTCTCTTTCGGTTTGTTTACTGTAAAAACTGAAGGGAAACAACTTTACACATTTCACACATTGGATTAATTTTCTTTTCATGTCTTTGAGATTAGTGTTTTTTTCATGAATAATGTCTGACTAAATATTTTAAAGATTGATTGTTAACTTTTTTCTCTATTTTTTTACCTTTCTTACGCAGAAATTTCCAGTGTTTATGTGGAATATTCTAATATGACATGTTAATGCTCAACAAGCCACATATTTTGCTAATTAAACTTTTATTTTGTTTCATAGGGACAAAAAGGAGAACCAGGATTAGTGCCTGTTGTAAGTATATACGTATATACTGCTTTCATGTACCATTGATAAACTTAGTTATAGCCTTGTTGTATTGATATATTATTGCTTATATACATACTTTCAAAAACGGAATTTATTTTATAACCAAGTTTTTAGTATAAAAGAAGGAAACCAAAATAGATCAATTCTTTTTTTTTTTTTTTAATTTATTTATGGCTGTGTTGGGTCTTCGTTTCTGTGCGAGGGCTTTCTCTACTTGTGGCAAGCGGGGGCCACTCTTCATCGCAGTGCGCGGGCCTCTCACTATTGCGGCCTCTCTTGTTGCGGAGCACAAGCTCCAGACGCGCAGGCTCAGTAATTGTGGCTCACGGGCCCAGTTGCTCTGTGGCATGTGGGATCCTCCCAGACCAGGGCTCAAACCCGTGTCTGCTGCATTGGCAGGCAGATTCTCAACCACTGTGCCACCAGGGAAGCCCCTAGATCAGTTCTTTAATACAATATTTCATATTTATTTTTCACAATTTCCTGACTTTTATTGTCGCATGACTAAAGGTGTAAATTAGGGTTTTACAAAATTAAATATAATGTATGTGAATATAAAGTGATAGTTAAGATGTACATTTTTTATAGTATAAATAGCCGTATAATCCAAACGGAAAGGCATGATTTAATGTGCCACACTTCTGGAAATATGTTATGCTATTATCCTGATTTAAATTCCATAGTGTATAAGAGTTCTTAAGAGTTATTTAGACTTGTAGATGATCAAAAAGTATATCATTAAAGAGGATGAAAGTTCTTCACCACTCTCCTAGATTTTAAAGGAGTTATCATCATTTTGTCAAGACAGAAGTGTAACATGTTGATTTATTTGACAATATTTGCATTTTTGCTTTGCTTTTCAATTGGCTTGTCTTTAACAAAGATTCCCTAAAAAGTAAACCGTTCATATTGTTTTCTTTCATTTAAAAACACAATGTCTAAGGTGCTGTTTTAAGCGCTTTCCAAATATTTATTTGTTTGTCTTCACAACAACTCTGAGAGGGAGGGAATTTCATAATCATTATCACCATTTTACAGAAGAGGGACCTTAAGTACAGAGACGGTAATTAATTAGTCCAAGGTCGTACAACTGGTAAGGGAAGGGATGGAGTTAGGATTTGAACCCAGGCCTCTTGGCTCCAGGATTGGTGCTCTCAATCACTATACCAGTACTGCCTCCCTATATTAGAGTTTAAATTAGATAATGTCTTAGCTTTATAGGCTAGGAGGAAATGGGCATCAACTATCAACATCTATTTGTTCTAAAAAAATTCACTGGGCTTTTGTTGTTCTTATTTGTTAGATTATTAAGTTTTCGAAAACTGTTTAGAAACTTTATCTTTACATATTATCTTGTTTATCAATTAGGTAACAGGCATACGTGGACGTCCAGGACCCTCAGTAAGTAGTTTCCTCCAATATTCATGGTACTCTTAAGTTCTTTGAGATACTGAATCTTTATGGATATTATATCTATGAAAAGACAATAGACTATAAAATAATGATGCTTGATTTCTTGAAACATTTTGTTTTGAAACATCCTCAAGTTTAAGAAGTCCTTTGCAACAGTGAATGATATTGATGAACCCTAATTAGGTTAACTGTACTCATTGAAACTAGGGCATATTAGTCTGTTGTTTGACAATGATTAAGGGTAGACTCCTTTTATCTGTTTAATGAAACAAACTGTTAATTTCATCTGTTACTATAAAATTAAATCATATATTACATTAGAGTTTGAGAAATTATGCATCAGATAGCATATTTCTGGTTTAGCGTAAAAGACTATTGATTTCAGGTTTGGATTAGTGGTAGCATTCACAGGTAACCAGATGGATAAGACACACACACACACACACACACACACACACACGCACACACAATTCCTGTAAATTTTAAAACACATTAAATTAACATAAGTGAAATACTGATACGCTTTAACAGACCTGCTATAGTCCTTCTGAAGCTTTTGCTTTTAAACAATACTGTATGTTGACTTGAGTAAATGAACAGTCTAATTTTTACAACTTGATTGAAACTCTTTTGAAGAGAAATAAAATTCTCCTGGCAACTGCCATTTTCTGGGGAAAAAAAAAGGTTAATTTAAGATATCAGCACAAAATGCCACTTTTGAAATATAATAATTTGTTATTTAAAAAATATGTATTTATTTATTTGGCTGCATCGGGTCTTAGCTGTGGCGTGTGGGATCCTTTGTTGCAGTGCGCAGGCTCTTTATTGCGGTGCGTGGGCTTCTCTCTAGTTGCGGTGTACGGGCTCTCTGGTCCTGGCTCACGGGCTCTGGAGCATATGGGCTTAGTTGCCCCGCTGCATGTGTGATCTTAGTTCTCCGACCAGGCATCGAACCGGCGCCCCCTGCACTGGAAGGCGGATTCTTAACCACTGGACCACCAGGGAAGTCCCAATCATTTGTTATTTTAATAGAGAAATAACTACAATTACCATTTGGAAAATTCTCAGTGGATTTTGAATATACGATGGAGATGATGCAATTCTAAATCAAGTTAAAAAAAAAGATACTAGATACTTGAAGGCACACAAATTAATAGTAGAATAAGAGGCCTTTCTTTCCATTGCTTTCATCAGCAACTTGAATAGTGATGAACAGTTTGAGATATCATGTACCAATATGAACTCATACATTCCGTCAGAAAATTGGAAATCTGAAGTTTGTACGATTTTGTAGTTCTCAAATCTGAATCGTAAGTTTTTTGTGTCTGAGACAAGACAGCAAAGAAACAATCCTTACAAATTTACAGTTATTGTTCAAACTAGTATATACATCTCATTGGGCACCACGATTTTACACTTCTTTTCAAGTCTTTAAGCTTCAGTGCTAAAAGAAACAGCCTTTCTATGCATACAGAGCTTTTATATACACATGGGTTTATTTTCTGTAGTCTTCAACTGAATTAAATTTTTTAAAAATGTGATATTTCTGTTTTCCAATTTTCTTATATCGGTAAACCTTTAAAACAAAAATGTCTGAAGTATATGTGTTTTGCAGGCATAACCATTGTTTTCTGTTTTAGGGACCTCCAGGATCACAAGGACCAAGAGGAGAGAGAGGCCCAAAAGGAAAACCTGTAAGTTGGCAGTGGAGTTCCCTTTTTGCGAATTGTACTGTGTACTGCATAAGCCCGTCTACACTAAGCTCCCTGGATGCAGCAAAGAGCCAGTGGCACCATTCGTTTCTCATTTCTATTAAATGTGACATAGAATTCAGGTCATGAGGTAATTGCGTATCGATCCTGATTCAGAGGAAAGCATCACATGCTAATAATTACCTAACATCTTCTTAGATAACACAGATGATATTTATTTGTCCTTTAGGGGGTCAAATTAAAATAAAGTAGAATCTAAGGAAACATAATGAGTACCTCATGTTGTTTTCAGAGGTTGTAAATCATGACTTAACAATGCCAAGAATGCATTGTTGAGATAAAACCCCCAAGTTCTGTGATCTGTGGTTGCTACAGGAATAAGCAAATAGGATAAAGGAAAAAGAAATTATTAGAGGACAAAATTTTCTTTCAAGTGGTTGTGTAATGAATTTATTTCCCAAGTAACACTGGCTTTTTCACTGAGCGGCTGCTGCGGAGCTATCAAAGGAGTGATTTTAAACATCAACAAATTCACTACCAAAGGGAACATCTTTAAATTTAAATAATCAATTCTATATTCTTGAGATAAGACATGAGGTTATCATATAATACGTGCCAGATTTTTCTCTTATTACCAAGTCCTATTGTAGCAATTCTTTTGCTTTTTTTATATCTCACCCTCAAAAACTTATGTCCTTTATGTACTAAATACCTAGACGAATTTGTATATTGCTGTCATTATCCGTGTTACAATCAGAAAAATTTCTACTGCTTAATTTTCTGTCTAATGATATCTACTAAAATTTAACTCTCTATGGATTTTTAACCTTCCAAAGATGTATTTATCCATATCTAAATGGGAAAAATAGATGAGCCAGGAAGGAAAAAACAACCTTAAATATATAAATAAGGATAAAACATATTTTTAGATCATGTTGCTAGGAACTCTTGCCACTGGTTTCATCTTTGATACGGTTCTTTGCTTCTACACATTTCACCAAGTATAGGGTGACGCCAGTACTGTTTCCAAACCACAGCTGGAGTTATGGAAGGTATTTGCAGGTATGCAGGTAAATGACAGTGGCCCCAAGGAAGGAGTTCATAGCCATGTAGGTGGGCAGCAAAACTGTGTCCCAATTCCCTTCCCTTATGGCCCATTCTTCATTGCTGTTCTGCTGAGCTGCCTCACCAGTGTTGGTAGCTTAAATGCTGTTGGTAGATCTTCAGATGTCTGTCCAGGGTCTAGGATGACAGAGACAGGTGGAAGATGACTTCAGGTGGGTGGAGGGTGGGTGGTCATGCAGAAAACACTGTGTATCAATGTACTTGTGCCCAGAATAATTGATAAAACTGAGTCCTAAGTCTAGGTAGAAGTTGCTGTGGAGTTAGTTGCTGGAATGCCAGAATTTCTGTTAGGATTCAGTGAATCTACTCCTCAGTCCTCTTACTCTTCTCTCCTCGACTTAGTATGTTATATGCTCCATTTTCTATCTTGGTTAAGTCTGAGACAATCAATGTGAATTGTGTGTGTGTGTGTGTGTGTGTGTGTGTGTGTGTGTAAAACTTTGAGGAGTAGTTATTTACCTGGAATCAAGCAAGACAGTCCTGGCAGATACCCAAGTAGAAATTTGTTCCTCTCTTAATCCTAGCAAGCATTGGTGTGATGGTAAATGTTTAATGACTGACTTATTTTTTAAAAAAAAGGTCATGAAGAACCTAGGGGCAAGACAGGAATAAAGACAGAGACCTACTAGAGAATGGACTTGAGGATACGGGGAGGGGGAAGGGTAAGCTGTGACAAAGTGAGAGAGTGGCATGGACATATATACACTACCAAACGTAAAATAGATAGCTAATGGGAAGCAGCCGCATAGCACAGGGAGATCAGCTCGGTGCTTTGTGACCACCTAGAGGGGTGGGATAGGGAGGGTGGGAGGGAGTGATTCACTGTTATAAAGCAGAAACTAACACATCATTGCAGAGCAATTATACTCCAATAAAGATGTTTAAAAAAAAAGAATATGCCTGTAGCTTTTGCTGATTTCCCTGGTGTAAATACTCCCATCAGGGCTGTTTTCAAGATACTGGCATGACGTCATAAGATACCTATAGGTAGAATGTTTTGCCTCAGGTCCCAAGACTTGCAGGAGATGCTTACCTGGACAAAAGCTGTGGCTGACACAATATAGGCTGGTACTGCAGTCATAAATACCATTTTTCTCCCCTTCCTTCATTACCATCAAACACTACAAAAGCTTGTGAAGTAGAGCTCAGTTTCTCAATCTTAACACCGCTGATGTTTGGGGCCAGACCATTCCTTATACATTGTAGGATGTTTGGCAGCATTCCTGACTTCTACCCACTAGATGCTAGTAGAAACACCTGCCCCCCTCCCTCATACAATTGGAACAAATAAAAACGTGTCTTGGTGTTGCCAAATGTCCCCTGGCAGTGGGGAGTGGGGGAGGGGAGCAAATTGTTTAAGATTGAGAACTACTGATATAGAGATACTCTCTTGAAGCTCTCATTACTAGCCAATGATCATAATGACTGTCTCTCATCACATATCCTTAGTTTTAAGTGTATTGTCCTGGTAAATTCATAGTGACAAACTAGCAGCCTGTCAAGAGGTAGACAGTCAATGGTGTGATGAGTTCTAATTGCACAAGACACAACCTCTATAGGTCTCTTCCCTCATCTGTAAAATGGGGAATATACCAGTTATTACCAACTATAACATTTCATAGTGTGTGTGTGTGTGTGTGTGTGTGTGTGTGTGTGTGTGTGTGTGATATTACTAACCATCAGTGAATAAAGTTCTTTACAATTTGGGGTCACTATGTTTCCTTTCTATTTGTGAATGTTTAAATGTTGCCACCTAGTGGCAATGTACAAGTATGTTTTATTGTGGTTTGCTGCCTGAGATAGTGGAGTATCCTGGGGGATGGGAAGGAATGATTATAAATAGAATACTTACCTTAATATAAAACTTATGTGATTCAGCACACTTGGAAATATGAAAATATATATTTTAATGTATTCTAAAGTTATAATTTTTGTTTTAAATATTTACCAGCAAAATATCATGTATTATAATATTTTTTCTTATTTTCACTTATAATCTTGCTTATTATGTTCACTTAATTTTGGATAATTTTCACAAGTTTTTATTAATTTTAATCTCAATTTGTATAAAAGTAAATCATGTAGGCTATTTAGAGGATATACCATGGAGGCACAGAATGCATCATGAAGTCAATGAAAAAGTGAACTGTCTTCAGAGCAGACTTTGAAACATGATTTTTAATCACAGAGGGCTGGGGGAAGGACACAAATTTTTGAAGATTAATATTGCCCAAACCTCTCTCTACTTGCACTGGAACTAAATGTAGTTTTTGGGTTTTCTTTGGAAATCTCTTTAAGAGCAGAGAGAATGTTTTAGCTCATTTTTTATATTAACCAAACCTGGTTATCAATTAACAATTTCACATTTTAAAAATACATTAAGAGTTTTCCACACGCAGTAGTCTGAGTAGGTCAGACTACTATGTTTTCTATGCCACCACTGACAATATACACTTCCAGCTCACGGTGTCACATTCATATGATCCAGAAGTCATAGATAGCAATGAAAAATTAGCCTCCATTATGTAAAATGAAAAAAGAGTGCAGTGAATGGTTAGTGGTTTAGGAGTCAGAAGGGGTTTGATTTTTAAAGGGTGAGAATAACTTTCTGAGAAATTAGTTTTCAAAATGTGAGTTTTCTCAGGCTAAGCTATCTACTTCTATTTGAACACATAAATTTGCTTAATTATTCCACTACTCTAGGAAGTAAACATGTCAAACATGAGTGTTTAAATATATTAAAATACATTAATTAAATTTCTGAATAGCTATTGTGCCACCCTCCCCCAAACCATCATATGCAAACTGCCCCCTCTGCCCCCTCTGCTTGTCCTGCATTTATTCCCTCTGCTGTACCAGCTTATATTTGCTTATTGTGGGCTGGAAGATATCCTCATGCTTAGGCATGAGAAGATTCTTTTACTATTAAACTCTAACTCACCATATTTTTCTTGATCCCTGCTTCTAATTAGTAAAAGTATATTGAGTTTTTTCATCCTTCCTTTCCTTTCTTTGGTCCTGTTAAGAATCTCTAGGGTTAAAAAGCCACAAAATAGTTAACAAGACTTGTGGGAATGTTAAGGTTAGGGGTCGGAGCATTTCCAGAACTGAGGACGTGGCTGTTCCCCAACCTGCCTTCAGAATGTGGGCTAGGAGGAGGGTGGAATTCAGCAGCTACAACTCATTGCTCACTGCCCTGAGAAGTAGACTTGGCTGAGTCCCCGTGCCTTTCCCTCTACTTCTCATTGGTCTGGACTACATTTGGGAGTAGTATGGAAAATAAAGTGTGCCAGACTTCAAGTACTAGAGTAGAGGATTGAAATGTGAAAATGTAATAAGCACATACTGAGTGTCTACTATGAGCCAGGAGCTATGTGAAGCATTAAAAAATTAGAAAGATGAGAAAAACCACAAACCCCAATCAAGGATCCATCACATTCTTTTTTTAAGTGGGGGAAAGTTAAGCAAGAACATACACAGTAAATTTAATCTAAGACAGACAAGTGAATTTAGAAATCGTTGATGAGATACCCTGAACAGCAAAACTCAACCAAATAAGGAAGCTTATACTAGAATACTGACGAACTGAATACACTCTTATAATTATTTCAAGAAGGCTCATTACTGGGGGTTTAACACATCAAGAGTAAAATTCTTACCCAGAATGTACCACGTCCCGTTGGTAGAGGCTGTGACCAGGGCTGAAATCCGCAGTGTTGGAATAGCTGATGAAATTACTGTAGGTGGCTGGGTTGCTATTTTAAAAAAAATAATGAACACTTTATCTCCATCAAGAAGTCTGGTTTTTGCTTTCAATTAAGTACATATTTGGCAATGGGTTCTAATTTCTACTGGCTTATTTTTCCAGGGTCCTCGTGGTCCTCAGGGAATCGATGGAGAACCAGGTGTTCCTGGTCAACCGGGTGCCCCAGGACCTCCTGGACATCCATCTCACCCAGGACCCGATGGCATGAACAGGGTGAGATGTGTGCATTGTTCAATATCATCTTTAGATAAAATATTTTTTGATTTATTGTTATGATTTTAAATTGTGTTAGTTCAGATGTTGACCCTTGACTGCAAGAGAAGCTTAAGTGAACACAATACTGCTGTGAATAACAATAAAACTAGGAAAACCACAGGGAATTGTTGGAAAATTCGAAGTAGCACTTTTTAAAAGTGCTGCTTCGAATTATTTGTATTTCTCAATGTCAGTTCTGGTCATTGGAATTTTGTACTTTCTGTTGATCCTGAAGGACCAGTAATATTGTTCCCACTATGAATTGATAAGAGAAATATGTCCTTATCCTTTGTTCTCTAGGCTCAGAATGCTGACAAAATCTGTGTCATGTCCTCTACACCAAGGGAGGATGACATATCCAGGATGATGTATATGAAAGAGCCACTGAGTTGACACTAAAAATGCTACCTGGTTATTTCCTGAATATCAGTTTCCTGCCAGAAGTAAAATAAAACAAAGTGTCTTTCTTTACCTGCCTCTTTGAATTCTTAGTGGCAGAGGCAGGGGATTTATGAGTAGATTGCATAGCACAACAAGGGAACTTATGGAACCCTGAAATATGATTTTTCTTTTACAACAATTTTTTACATTTGATTTTCAACACATTGTAGAAGGAATTGCCAGTTTATTTTTAAAACAATACGCACATTCTTTTCCCACTAAAATCTGGAAATTAATAGAACTCCTGGAATGAGTATGGGCAGTTTTGGTCAATTGGGTTACCAGAGATTTTTAGATATGAAAGAGAGTAGGTAAAACTGTTGCCAATTTTGGAACATTCAGGGACTCATTAAAAGGATTGTAAAATTGTAATCAACTTATATAAGTACAGTTTAAAGTTGGCCACAAACAAAGAAGAATATCATCTAAGTAAAATATTCTGAAATGGAATCTGCAATCTTTAGGACAAATGTTTTAAAGGCACTTTTAGGTTTTGTTCAGTTGCTTGGCATGCTCTAACCATGGAAGAAAATCAGATAAAATGATTCTCAGAAGAGCCATTCTTTAAGAATCCCAGAGAATGTACACTCCTCAGTTTAAAAAGTATGTTGATATATGTCTTTTACTGTGGAAATAATGTCAACACATTGCTTTTACAGCCGTTTTCAGCTCAGATGGCTGGGTTGGATGAAAAGTCTGGACTTGGGAGTCAAGTAGGACTGATGCCTGGCTCTGTGGTAAGTTCAGATTTTACTGATAATCAAAGTACTTTGGAAAAACCATTGTGCAGAGAGGTTTGAGTTGGCTAGTTAAGAAGTGATATGTGTCTTCTTAAAACATATCCATCCATCAGTTCATTCATTCAATTTATTTATCAAACCCTGGTGTGTACCAGTTAAAAGCCCAATGGTTTTCCATTCCTAACTATGCAAAATATTTGTCTACATTAATAAAGGGCTGTCTGTATTTTTCACTTAGTATTTGAAGAAAATAAAGAATTTTAAAACATATAACCACCACCACCTCAACAAAAACTGTACTTTTTAAAAATTAAAAAAAAACTTTTATGGTATTGTTAGAAAGTTTTTTTGTTTGTTTGTTTTGTTTTTTTTTGTGGTACGCGGGCCTCTCACTGTTGTGGCCTCTTCCATTGCGGAGCACAGGCTCCGGACACGCAGGCCCAGCGGCCGTGGCTCTCGGGCCCAGCCTCTATGCGGCATGTGGGATCTTCCCGGACCGGGGCACGAACCCGTGTCCCCTGCATCGGCAGGCGGACTCTCAACCACTGCGCCACCAGGGCAGCCCTGTTAGAAAGTTATTTGAAAAAATTTTGAAATGAGAAGTTTTACCACTTTAAGTTTTTATTATTTCCTATTTAATACTCTCTGGTTGCCTTATGCCAACAACTCTAAAATTTATGCACTGGGCCATCCCCATTCTCTTTTGAATTTCTTCAGCAGCTAGAAAGGTTCCCATTTTCTCTAAGTATTTTAACCTGGGTATTTGGAGCAGTGCAATTTCATTGAATGAATTAACACTTTTCAAAGCAACTTCTCCATGCTTTTTTGCTCATAATATAATTCAAAGGCATCCCAGATTAATGACATTTCAGACAATGTAAAGTCAGACTGCATAAACACCCCTTCTACCCATCCTTAAGGCCAGCAAATAACTTAAACATTATTTGTATATATTTTAAGTCACTTAAACATTGTTTGTTTATATACATTCTAAGTCAGTAGCAGTATGGTCTCATTCAATGATTACCTTGGGATATTTTTCTGAAATATATGAGTTTTTAACCGTTTGAAATTACATATGTGTTTATTTTTTTTAAATGAAGCTTTTATTTTCTTACTAGCTAAATATCTGATCAATCCAAAACAAAAATTTAAGTTTTTGCCATAAGAACAAACTAGATTTTGATTTAATTGCTTTCACCTTTTAAAGTGTGACATTTTAAAAAATTACATAGACATTTGTTAATAATTTTTAAAATTGCATTTTCCTTTTTTCCTTTGGTTAAGCCTCAGTGTAATCATTTCATGGTTAAATGGGGAAAGCCTGTGTGGATACTTTAAGTGTATGTTGTGAAAGAAAGAAATAACCCAGAAAACTTAGTGCCCCAGATTGTTTTAAACTTACATTTAAAATAATCTAGTCATTATTATTGATAGTTTCATAAGCCTTTAGTTCAACTTGCTCATTTTAAGTTATAAGAGTTAGCTGCTGTGAAGCTGAAGAATGAAATAGACGGTTTGATAACGAATTTATGCTTGCCAAGGTTTTTCTTTGTTGGATGTTCTGCTTTAATAGAACCACCCCTTAAGCAATGCAAGTGTTCTTGTCCCAAAGACACTGGGTGTGTACAGGCACATTCTTTATTTCTTTGTATGACACTGAGGGTGTGTGTAAAATCATCCCAAATGTTGCCCAAGCTTTAATCTTTTTGAATTTAGTTGTATTCCAGGTAAATACAGAAGGACGTCATCACCTTTTCACTGTCAGAGCTTTACTTTTCCAGATTCTAAAGCTGATTCAACATTTTTGAAACGTTTCAACTAATTGTCATGAACACTATACAACTTTTCCTCTCATTTGTTTCTAAGGGTCCTGTTGGCCCAAGGGGACCTCAAGGTTTACAAGGACAGCAGGTAAGTATTCTTATAATTAAATTACATACTGTAGCAAAAAAAGAAAAATTTATAAATAAGGTCTCTGTGACATGACTGCTTTTGGTTGGCCTTTGAATTGTATATTTTAATGCTCACTGAATGGGCTGTATTCAGTTAATTTTCACTCACTTAGAAATATATGCAGTATGTTTTTCATAGATTCTTTATGATGTTAAAGTTTTATTATCTGGTTTCTTTATGTTACTGATCTCCAATACAAAGAATTTTTATGTGCCTGTGCTTCTGAAATAACACATCATTATCTCATGTCATGGTGAAAATTCTCATAATTAGTTACGTGCCAACTCTGGAGCTCTGAAATCAGATCATAGGACATCACCATGTGGTATTATTAAAAATAACAGTGAAGATGATCACTCCCTCGAATCTTTAAAAAGAATATAATACTGTACTTTCTTTCTATAGCCTATCAAATACCAATAAAAGAGTGATGTAGAGCCATTTTAATGTTTGTAGCAATTTGACAGGCAGTAGGAAATGATTTTTCAAAAGAGAGAAAGAAAGGAATTCTTAGCTCAATCAAAGATACTGTATTTTCATTATCATGTGTGTGGACTTTTACTTCAAGCTATTTTATATTACTGCCATTGTGAATGGCAACTGTAGTTGATAAAGAAGAAGAAGAGGGAGATAACTACCATTATTGAACTCACTCTGTGCCAGCACTATTCTAGGTTCTTAATGTGCATTAGTTATCTGAAGAGCTATAGCAGCCGAATGAAGTAGGCACCATATTATTCTCATTTCACAGATTAGGAAATGAGGTATAGAGAGATTAAGTAACGCACTCAAAGTCACACAGGTGGAGAGTGGTAGAGCCAGCATTTTGAGCAATTGCATTATACTGCAGAGAGTGTAGGATTTAGTATTATGTTTTTCTTTGGTTTGTTTATATAACTTGCATATTATACATAAATTATACATAGATATATAATTTATTTTCAATTTTAGGGTGGTATTGGCCCTACAGGACCTCCTGGTGAGCCTGGTGACCCTGGACCAATGGTAAATGTCAAGTAAGCATGTAGACCCAGTTAAATATGGGTCCACCATTATAATGATGTCATGAGTTATTTATATTACCAGCTCTTTCCTAATGTGGCAAGAAATTCCAGTCCAATTCAGGAGCCCTCTGTTATGCACTGTGCTTAAGCTGTACGTTTCTTTTGGCAGAGTATTTAAATTCAGAGGCTTTGAATGTGGTCAGCAGAAAGTGCTAAGATACTTGCATTTGTGAACTTTTTTTCCTTTTGAGCACATAATCTGACAGATACAACATAAAATTCAGAATATTAATAAAGTTATTTTCTATGATATTTTTCATTTGTTGCAGCTATATTTTGGATTATATCATTGATGGGGATGGGTAAATATAGGTAAATATTCTTTTTGTTCCTTTCATGTTATTTCATTTTTTTATTAGGGTCCACTTGGTACACGTGGACCAGAGGGCCCTCCTGGAAAACCTGGTGAAGATGTAAGCTACCTTTCTTCATTTTGCTTTGAAATTTTGAAAGAGGCTAAGAAGGAGCTACAGTGTTAGCATGAATGTTATTCATTGGTTCCCATTTCATTTCCTCCATTTCTGTCATTAAAGTCACTAAAAACTGGAGAAGTCAGAATGGAATTTTACAAAATTTAAAAGTGCTCTTAATTTTGATGGTATTATATTATTATAATAATAATATAATAGGTACTGTATCCTTGCCTGCATTCTTCATGTTTTCCATTATGATTTCTCCATGAGATACTAGAATTGTCACAATAGCAATAACCTTTGGTAGTAGAGCTTTTGAAGTGATCTTAAGGAAAAATACATTGCTTTGATCCCAAAACATCATTGTGAGGCCCTCATTAATTGGATTTTTAAAAATGTGTTAGTAAAATAGTGTCAATATTGTTCTCCAGTGCTCAAAATGCTTCATTTTGAGCACTGAAGAAATTTTGAGCATTTGAAGAAATGCTACATTTCTTTCATTGAATTTTTAATTAAAGTTATGACTAAACTTCAGATTTTAACATTAAGAACGTGTGATCAAAGAACAAATAACACCCTGTTCTTTGATCAAAGAGCAAAGAACAGGGTATAACAACAGATTTGCTTTTCTGGATTCTTTTGTTAGTTGTACCAAAGTTGAGGATAAAATTATGGGTAAACCATCAACGTCCGTGTGACATTAAACCAAGAAAATATTTTCTCTTTGTGTATCATGAGATTTATTTAAGTGGATTACAATGAATTTGGCCATAAAGAAAATATCTCTGGTAGTTCTTAAACTTTTTTTCATCACAAGAAAGAAATGGCACATATCATTGTAAGAAGCATATTTATTTAATTCAGTGCTACATGTTGATGTAGAATTTCATAGCGTGTGTGTGTGTATGTGTGTGTGTAAATTTTGATGTTCATAAAAGGGTGAGCTAGGTGAGACCAGTATAATTTATATTTATTTCCTCTTCTGATAAATGAGTGAAATCACAAACTGACTTGTTCTAATGGATTGCCATCAGGAATAGAGCTGTGTTCTTACATTGCTTAGAGCATTGGGCATGAGCTTTCTAAGTAAGACTTTTTATCTGCAATTGATTTGTCATTTAGTCTCAGGAGAGAACATTTTAATTCCTCTTTGCTTCCCTCTACTTTGCTTTTTTTCCATGAAGGGTGAGCCTGGTAGAAATGGAAAAGCTGGTGAAGTAGGATTTGCAGGATCTCCGGTAAGTTTATACTGATCAATACAACAATGTAAAGACAAACTTCAAAAAATAAAGAACATTTAAAATTACCTCGCAATTCATTGCCTGTGCATGTATTAGGCACTGTCACCAAGATGTGTTCTCTTCTGTCATTCTGAAACAGGACGATTTGCCAGGGTGATAGCTAATTCCAATTGCCTGCTTTGCATTGGCACCTTATGAATGACCCTCCTAGAGATAGAAAATTATATCATAACCTAACATGGATTCTTTCCAAAATGAGTATCAAATTTTCATTTAAGTTACCAGCTTGACTTACTTAAATTTCACAACATATCAATCCCATTTTTCTTTTAAAGATATTTTTAGTATTTTTAATTTTGTATTATTCATATGTTGAAAACAACTGCTTTAAAGGGTTTATTGATTTGTTTTTTATATCCTAGAACAATAAATTGTGGACAAGATTCCTTTTTGGCTGCTTCCCCAAACCCTATTGTTGACTGAAATTCTTGATTGATGTTCTGGCCCCAAAAATCTTATGACAAGGTGTACTGATCACCAGCTCTCCTAATACAGCTGTTTTCTTCCCGCTTGGCTTACTACAGGGAGAAGTCCCTGGCAACTGGCTCCACCAGAATTCAAGACCTGGGCCATTTGGCCACACTCTGACCCCACCTTTCTTTCTTCACTCATATTACTTTGATAGGCCCTCCCCTAGGACGCACTACACAGGCAATGGGGAAAATTAGAAAATGATAAGCAAGCAAAAATGTTCTAACATTCCTGCTCTTAAACTTCTTCCTTGTCCAAAATCCCCTAAACTAATTTGGCCACCTACTTAATATATTTCAGATAATATCCTAATGTTTCTACCACCCAATACATCCAACAATACTGAATTATTCCCCCTTTACTTTCTGAAGATTGATGAGGTTCAATGCTAGGATTTTTTTTAAGCAAATAAATGCTGATCTTTTAAGGGAATTTACAAGGCTGTAAGGATTATTTCGTTACAAACACAAAACCAGTTCCCCAGCTCCCCACTCTCTCTTTCCTTTCCTCCCCCTGAAAAGTCCATGCAGACAAAGACATATGGTTTAGTCATTAGCACAGATGTCCACGTGAACCAATCCAGGCTTGAACCTCCTGCCCTGCTACACTCTTGCACCTACTCACAGCGTGGGCCCTCCACGGGGGAGGAAACGTGCCCTGCCAGCATGTCACAGATGCATTCTGTGAGTGCGATGCAACAATGTGTGATTGGGGTGTGATGACAGTCTTGGGTCAGCAGAATGAGGAAAATTTTATGAGCACTAGTACATCTGGTTTATTTTCTTGTTATATTAGAGATATGTAATCATATGAGAATTCCCTTGCAGACCACAAAAATTCAAAAGTTAACTAATTATTTGAAATAGCATAGCTCAGTAATTCCCCTATAGACTTAGATGGATGTATACTGAGTTTCTGCTCAGGATGGAGGGGAGTCGAATCTCAGTAAAGGGGAGCATTCCAGTGGAAAAACTTAAAGGGAGTTTTTGAAGTGAACAAATTCCTAAGTCAGGCTGTGTAAACAGAAGAATTAGTGGAACTTTATTTGTTCAGAGAGCATGGTTTGATGTGCCCTTACTATGATAACCCCCTAGAGAACCCCCTAGATAACCCCCTAGAAAACCCCCCAGAAACATTTTCCCTGGAAGAGGTCGCAGAGGAATTATTGCTTTGCTTTTATCATACAAATTTCATTTATTGAGTTATTTATTCATTCAATTAACTTTAAGTAAAGTCTATGATAATACAGAACAGAAGGATTTCACTTGTTAGATTGTGCTAGTACAAGAGAAGTTCCTAAGAAAGATTTAGGAAAAGCACTATGAATGTCAAGAAGATGAAAAAGATGATGAATGTTAAACCATTTCTTCGTTCAGTTGTTTATTCAATGCTTATTCTTGAATGCCCACTACTAAGGCATAAGGCTAAGTGCCAGGGATATGCAGACTAATAATAATAATTGATAATATTTGATAGCATCAGTCTGTGCTATCAAGGTGCTCAGTCTACTGGTGGCAGTATTAATAGCATCCAGTTCAAAACCTAATCAATGTAGTCAACCAGAATAAGTGAATAATTAAGTCACTTATCTATTTTAAGAGGGTATGAGGAAAAAGTTTCAAGCATCATTTCAAAATAGTCATGCCATTTGGATTTTATTTAGTGTTTGATTTTTATTGTTCTTTTTATTTAATCTGCTTACGTGAAGGATGCATAGAATTAGAATAGAATAGAATTAACAGAAATGAAGAAGCTGAGTCAAGGAGCCAACCCATTCTCTTCGTATTTCTTGACTTTCTTTTCTGTTGGATATTTCATTTTCTCAGTTTTTTAAACAATCACAAATCCACAAGCTTCTCCTGAACATTTTATTTTAAGAAATTTCTGATCACATTTTAATATAATCTTTCTAATCATATTCTGCTGCTAATACTTAGAAGTTCAGAAAAAATAAATCATATTGGTTTGCTACACATACATTCTTCTACCACAAACAAAACACGATATAAAGGCAGGAAAGCATAGTTTTCCTTAAGTTCTTCGGATTTTTTTTCCTATACCTTGAGCTGCTTGATTCAGACACTGAGCAGCTTGACTCAGGTTTATTTTCTTGTTGTTTATTCTTTATTAATTATAATACAGTGATATAATTTGAAAATCTGAAAATGTCATCAAATCAATACCTGACATTAATCCGTGTCTCTGTGTAAGACATGTTTCCATTTGCCTTGCTAATTTTTGATCACCTAGATGTATTTTGACAGGTAAAAATATACTTCTCCTTTTTCTTCTTAGGTTTGTTAGTGAAAAACTATGTAGCAGATATTTCTTGGAAGAAAAAGTGTATTATGCAATTAATGACTCTGAAATGCCTTATCTGGTTTTTTTTTTACCCTCGACAGGGAGCTCGAGGATTTCCTGGGGCTCCTGGTCTTCCAGGCCTGAAGGGTCACCGAGTAAGTTCAATCCTCTGTAATCCTTTTAGATACTGTGGCTTATAGAGTAGGGTCTGGGGAGCATTACCTTCAAAATCGTTACAATTCCATTTGTCAATTGCCCTTAACTGGCTGTGGTTGTAGTAGTCATCTGCAGTTACCAAAATCACAATGCTTTTTTTTTACATTTCCTTTGAATTTCATTTGATTCTATAAACAAATGTATTTTGAGTTCTTACTATGTAATACTGCGAATACTATGAATACTGTGCTATAAAAGAAAAAACAGTGATAAATGAGAAATGCCCAAAGCTGACTCTCAGCTTCAGGCTAATGATATTCAGTTAAGAAAATATGCAATTACTGTATAGTGGAATAAATGACACAATACTAAAAAGTGTACTAGATCACAGGGGGTGCCTAGCCAACTCACCCCAACTCAGACATGGAAGTCTATAGAATGCCTCTCTCTTTATAACTCAGGATAATTAATATGTAACTATTATGTTACATACATATATAGAAATTACATATCTATCTATCTATCTGAAAGCATGGTTGATATTCACTCAGTGTACATTGACTGGCCTCTGTTTTGAGTGGTTGAGCTTATGATTAGAATGCTTGCTCCTATACTCATTAAATATTTTGAACATCACTCCTGGATATAAACCATATTTTATAACTATATAAATTCTATAATTATTTGTTTTCTCTAAGGCCACCATAGGTTTTTTACTTGTTGCTATAAAATAAATTTCTATGAAGTCACAAAAATTTGAAAGGTGAGAGCATTGCACATTGAAAACATTATTTAAAGAGGGAAACCCTACTTTAATTTTCTTTGAATAGACTTTCAAAAAAGGTTGAGAATTTGGAAACATTTTGAGTAACAACTGTAAATCTGAGATCCGTTTTCATAAGGTACTTTCTGTGAGCTTATTTTTGGTTCTTCTTTTACATTTCTGAGGCTCAAAAAAGCAGTACAATACAAATTTATATTTTTCTTCTCAGGGACACAAAGGTCTTGAAGGCCCTAAAGGTGAAGTTGGAGCAATCGGTTCCAAGGTAATTGTATAGTATCTCAGTACAACCTCACTATAGCATTTCTGTTCTGCTTCAAGTCTAAAATATTTTTCAGGACCACCTTAAATAGTTCTGGAGGAAAGAGGAGTATAAAAAATGAATAGTTAAGTAGATAAATTTAATAGATAAATATAATCTTTCATCGATGAGTGGCAATAGATTTAGCAGGGTACACAACATGACTTAATTTTGCCACCAAGAACAGCCACCATGGCACTGGGTTTCTACCAATGTAGGATGGCTGTTATCTTTATATAAAGATGCACTATGAATCCACCCTCTAAAACACATTTACTCTTTCTTTTTTCTTTAAAAATATCTGAGAGTTTTAGATGGTTCATTAGTCCCATTATTTAGTACCCTTTTAATTCTAGGGCCTTTTGGCCATCATTTCTTTCCCAAATTTATTTATGCTTCTAGAGGGAAAGAGAACATTCAGGAAGTACAGATGACTTTTTAGTAGAAAGTACGATGAAATACATATATGGAAAAGCATTGGCTTTAAATTTGTCATTTCTAAGCTTCCTATAAGAGATCTTAAAGGAATATTACAGTCAATTTTAGCTTTCTAAATTTTACTTGACCTAAAGTATTATCAGACATAGACAAATAGTTTTTTAATTCTAATTAATGTGGCTAGGTATGATAGTTCTATCAATCTTGCTTAAATCCCCAATTTTATTTTAGACTTATTTCTGTAGGAACTAAATTTCCATTGTATTTTGAGAAAAGGTGTTACAGCAGAATTTTGAGGTCCTTCATTGAAAGTATACCTTTCAAATGCTCACTTTGAAAAATAAACCTTTAAAATAACACACACATGGAACAGAATGATATGAATATCAATTGAAGGTTTCTCATATTGTAATATGATCTCATTTTTGCTTTAGGGTGAAGCTGGCCCTACTGGACCAATGGGTGCCATGGGTCCAATGGTACGTATAAATTTAATTCTTTGCTTTTTTAGATTATACTAAGAGAATGTTTAAATGAAAAAAAAAGAAAAAAGGACCTAGAGAACATATGTTAGCTGGTGAAATAATCCTTTATTATCAGTTGAAAGGCAAGCACACTATAAGAATTGCCCCTTCAGGGCTTCCCTGGTGGCGCAGTGGTTGAGAGTCCGCCTGCCGATGCAGGGGACACGGGTTTGTGCCCCGGTCCGGGAAGATCCCACATGCTGCAGAGCGGCTGGGCCCATGAGCCATGGCCGCTGAGCCTGCGCGTCCGGAGCCTGTGCTCCGCAACGGGAGAGGCCGCAACAGTGAGAGGCCCGCATACCGCAAAAAAAAGAATTGCCCCTTCAAATAGAAAAGGCTTCCTGCATTACATTGTTTTTCTTATTTGTTGAATGCCCTTATTCTTTTTCAGTGCCCAGTGATCAAATCAGGATTATTGTAGATTTAGGCCATTAAAGCTAGGTTAAGTGAAATCTATTTAGGCCAATTATAATGAGTCTTGATCGATTTGAGTAGTGAAATCAAACTACCCTAGAAATTCAAGTAAGATATTTCAAGAGATGTTTCTCTATCATCTGCAGGGCCCAAGAGGAATGCCAGGAGAGAGAGGGAGACTTGGGCCACAGGGTGCTCCTGTAAGTATGTGTATTTCAACTCTCTCCAATGCTTTACTGAATATGCGTTTTAAATGAGAATGACATACTGGTTGCCTACTTTGTAATTTTTATACTTTTTATTTTGAAACAAATTTAGGTTTACAGAAAAGTTGAAAAAATAGAAGAGAGTTTCCATGTACCCTTGTACACTATACCTACCTTCTGTTAATGTTAACATCTTACATAACCAAAGTACATTTGTTGCCTACTTATTTTAATACAGAATTTAAGAAATAATAAAAAAATTTAGCAGCATGGAGAATCATAGACTTTGGAATAGTAATCACATTATAATAACAGGTAATACTTATCAAGCACTTATTATCTGCCAAGCATTCTTCTAAATATCTTTATCTCTTGTTCATCACAATCCTAAAAGGTAAGTACTATGAATAAACCCTTTTAAAGATTAGAGCCTCCTGATCATATTCCCTAGTTGTACAGATTGAGAAATTCTCTTGCTGTCTGTCCATCTACCTTGAACCTGGAGGAGGGCGTTATTTTGTTCATTCTCATCACAGCTCTCTGAAAGTTGGGCGATACTTGCTAATATTTCAAACTTGCAGTTCATTATATTTCACCCACTTTTCTTTTGACAATTAAGGACTGCCACCTGGCCTCTGTTATTTTGATATCCTATCATCCCCATTATAATTAAAATTCCCAGGTTTATAACATCCCCTACTATTATCCCATAGAAGACAACCACCTTAGTGCTTCTCAGTGATACCAAAGTCAGGGCCTTGATTCAGGAGAAGTGAGACCCTCTCACTAGGCCATTCTTTATCACTTACAGGCAGAGTATCCTCTGGAAATGTAGAGAATATTGTAGAATATAGTCAGCTATTGCCTTATCCAGCCATACATATTATATCCAATCTACTGTGTTCACTTCTCTGTGCTTTATTATACCATCTGCCCAGGCAGTTCCAGCATTTCTGCTTCACTTAGTGTGTGCCATTGCTCTTTCCAAGTTTCTAAGAACTATTGTCCCTCTTAACAACATTTCCCAGGGTCTTTAGCAGGGTGTTAAATATGTATTATGGGAGAGTGCTTCCAAATCATTAAAATTCTCCAGCTTTATATCCTGTCCCTCTTGATCCAGTACCTTCAGGACCTAGTCCCATACATTCTTGGATTCTGCCTCTACAAGATGTATAGGACTTATAGATTTTTTAGTGTATAGTCTCTTCACTCTTTTATCAGAAACAGCATTTCCTCAATGCAGTTATTTTGTGACTTGATGCTAGTTGTTGGTCTGGTGGCCGGGGGAGGAGCAGGTGATGGTGGTGGTGGCATATGTTGTCTGATAAAGTAGAGGCCTTTGTTTCATCTTTAAGCAAGAGAGAAGTATAAGCTGTTAATGGTGGTAAGGACCACTTCTGTAGGCCCAGAGGCTTCAGGGTATTTGAGATTTCAAAGTTTCTAAGATATCCCAATGCCAAATTTCAAGGTCCCATTCCCTCCAATCAAGGGCCCTGACCATGGCATAGCAGACTTTCCACATTTTAGAATTCAACCTTCTCAAGAGCACTTAAACCTTTATAATAAAGTCCTGGGCCTAATCTTCAACTTTTTCTTCCCTCTGGTTGTAGAAGATGACAATATTTTTAAATGCTGCTAGGGAGATTTATATTGATGATTAATTACCATCAGCCTTTCAACATCTTTCTCCAATGGATTCACTTGACAAGACCCATGCAGTTCCATTAACTTTGTAATTGTTACATCCCCTAAACTTTCTCAAATGCCTGAGCTATTGCACCCATAGCCCACTCCCTTACAGTTGTACCCTATCTGAGTTCACTACTGGAGACAATATTTACTACTGAATCACTATAGCATGCCAAGAGAAGTCCATACTCCATCTATTGCCAGCTGGCCAGGGAGGAATCCAGCTTAAACCTCCATTTTAGCATCGGTTTTCTTGACTACCTCTGGCACCAATGACATATGGGTTAATTTTCCAAGGAAATGGCATTATAACAGAGTCGTGTGCAGGAAATTTGTTTTTGGAGTGCTCTCAGAAACGACACCCTATGGGACCTCCCTGGTGGTGCAGTGGTTAAGAATCCGCCTGCCAAGAGGGCAGACAGCAAAAGCAAGAACTATAATCCTGCAGCCTGTGGAACAAAAACCACATTCACAGAAAGATAGACAAGATGAAAAGGCAGAGGGCTATGTACCAGATGAAGGAACAAGATAAAACCCCAGAAAAACAACTAAATGAAGTGGAGGTAGGCAAACTTCCAGAAAAAGAATTCATAATAATGATAGTGAAGATGATTCAGGACCACGGAAGAAGAATGGAGGCAAAGATCAAGAAGATGTAAGAAATGTTTAACAAAGACCTAGACCTAGAGGAATTAAAGAACAAACAAACAGAGATGAACAATACAATAACTGAAATGAAAACCATACTAGAAGGAATCTATAGCAGAAACCCTGAGGCAGAAGAACGGATAAGTGACCTGGAAGACAGAAGGGTGGAATTCACGGCTGCTGAACAGAATAAAGAAAAAAGAATGAAAAGAAATGAAGACAGCCTAAGAGACCTCTGGGACAACATTAAATGCAACAACATTTGCATTTTAGGGGTCCCAGAAGGAGAAGAGAGAGACAAAGGACCTGAGAAAATATTTGAAGAGATTGTAGTTGTAAACTTCCCTAACATGGGAAAGGAAATAGCCACCCAAGTCCAGGACGTGCAGAGAGTCCCACAGAGGACAAATCCAAGGAGAAACATGCCAAGACACATAATAATCAAATTGGCAAAAATCAAAGACAAAGAAAAATTATTGAAAGCAGCAAGGAAAAAATGACAAATAACATACAAATGAACTCCCATAAGGTTAACGGCTGATTTCTCAGCAGAAACTCTACAAGCCAGAAGGGAGTGGCATGATATACTTAAAGTGATGAAAGGGAAGAATCTACAACCAAGATTTCTCTACCCAGCAAGGATCTCATTCAGATTCTACGGAGAAATCAAAGGCTTTACAGACAACCAAAAGCTAAGAGAATTCAGCACCACCAAACCAGCTCTACAACAAATGCTAAAGGAGCTTCTCTAAGTGGGAAACACAAGAGAAGAAAAGGACCTACAAAAAAACAAACCCCAAACAATTAAGAAAATGGTCGTAGGAACATACATATCGATAATTACCTTAAACATGAATGGATTAAATGCTCCAACCAAAAGACACAGGCTTGCTGAATGGATACAAAAAAACAACACCCATCTATATGCTGTCTACAAGAGGCCCACTTCAGACCTAGGGAAACATGCAGACTGAAAGTGAGGGGACAGAAAAAGATATTCCATGCAAATGGAAATCAAAAGAAAGCTGGAGTAGCAATACTCATATCAGATAAAATAGACTTTAAAATAAAGAATGTTACAAGAGACAAGGAAGGACACTACATAATGATCAAGGGATCAATCCAAGAAGAAGATATAGCAATTATAAATATATATGCACCCAGCATAGGAGCACCTCAGTATATAAGGCAGCTGCTAACAACTATAAAACAGGAACTTGACAGTAGCACAATACTAGTAGGGGACTTTAACACCTCACTTACACCAATGGACAGATCATCCAAAATGAAAATAAATAAGGAAACAGAACCTTTAAATGCCACAATAGACCAGGTAGATTTAATTGATATTTATAGGACATTCCGTCCAAAAACAGCAGATTATACTTTCTTCTGAAGTGCACATGGAACATTCTCCATTAGGTCACAAATCAAGCCTCAGTAAATTTTAGAAAATTGAAATCATATCAAGCATCTTTTCTGACCACAACGCTATAAGATTACAAATGAATTACAGGGATAAAAACATGAAAAACACAAACACGTGGAGGCTAAACAATACGTTACTAAATAACCAAGAGATCACTGAAGAAATCAAAGAGGAAATCAAAAAATACCTAGAGAGACAAATGACAATGAAAACACAACGATCCAAAACCTATGGGATGCAGCAAAAGCAGTTCTAAGAGGGAAGTTTATAGCTATACAAGCCTACCTCAAGAAACAAGAAAAATCTCAAATAAACAATCTAACCTTACGCCTAAAGGAACTAGAGAAAGAAGAACAAACAAAACCCAAAGTTAGCAGAAGGAAAGAAATCATAAAGATCAGAGCAGAAATAAATGAAATAGAAACAAAGAAAACAATAGCCAAGATCAATAAAACTAAAATCTCTTTCTTTGAGCAGATAAACAAAATTGATAAACCATTAGCAAGACTCATCAAGAAAAAGAGGGAGAGGACTCAAATCATAAAATTAAAAATGAAAAAGGAGAAGTTACAACAGACACTACAAAAATGTAAAGCATCATGAGACTACTACAAGCAACTCTATGCCAATAAAATGGACAACCTGGAAGAAATGAACAAATTCTTAGAAAGGTATAACCTTCCAAGACTGAACCAGGAAGAAATAGAAAATGTGAAAAGACTAATCACAAGTAATGAAATTGAAACTGTGATTAAAAATCTTCCAACAAACAAAAGTCCAGGACCAGATGGCTTCACAGGTGAATTCTATCAAACATTTAGAGAAGAGCTAACACTGATCCTTCTCAAACTCTTCCAAAAAATTGCAGAGGAAGGAACACTCCCAAACCCATTCTATGAGGCCACCATCACCCTGATACCAAAACCAGACAAAGATACTACAAATAAAGAACATTCAGACCAAGATCACTGAAGAATATAGACACAAATGTCCTCAACAAAATACTAGCAAACAGAATCCAACAACACATTACAAGGATCATACACCATGATCAAGTAGGATTTATCCCAGGGATGCAGGATTTTTCAATATATGCAAATCAATCAATGTGATACACCATATTAACAAATTGAAGAAGAAAAACCATATGATCATCACAATAGATGCAGAAAAAGCTTTCAACAAAATTCACAACCCATTTATGATAAAAATTCTCCAGAAAGTGGGCATAGAGGGAACCTACCTCAACATAATAAAGGCCATATATGACAAACCCACAGCAAACATTATTCTCAATGGTGAAAAACTGAAAACATTTCCTCTAAGATCAGGAACAAGACAAGGATGTCCACTCTCACCACTGTTATTCAACATAGTTTTGGAAGTCCTAGCCATGGCAATCAGAGAAGAAAAAGAAATAAAAGGAATACAAATTGGAAAAGAAGAAGTAAAACTGTCACTGTTCGCAGATGACATGATACTATACATACAGAATCCTAAAGATACCACCAGAAAACTACTAGAGCTAATCAATGAATTTGGTAAAGTTACAGGATACAACACTAGTGCACAGAAATCTATTGCATTCGTATATACTAATGGTGAAAAATCTGAAAGAGAAATTAAGGAAACACTCCCATTTACCATTGCAACAAAAAGAAGAAAATACCTAGGAATAAACCTACCTAGGGAGACAAAAGACCTGTATGCAGAAAACTATAAGACACTGATGAAAGAGATTAAAGATGATACCAACAGATGGTGAGATATTCCGTGTTCTTGGGTTGGAAGAATCAATATTGTGAAAATGATGATACTATCCAAAGGAATCTACAGACTCAATGCAATCCCTATCAAATTACCAATGGCATTTTTTACAGAACTAGAGCAAAAAATCTTAAAATTTGTATCGAGACACAAAGGACCCTGAATAGCCAAAGCAGTCTTGAGGGAAAAAAGCAGAGCTGGAGGAATCAGACTCCCTGACTTCAGCCTATACTACAAAGCTACGGCAATCAAGACAATATGGCACTGGCACAAAAACAGAAATAAAGATTAATGGAACAAGATAGAAAGCCCAGAGATAAACCCACGCACCTATGGTCAGCTAATCTATGACAAAGGAGGCAAGGATATACAATGGAGAAAAGACAGTCTCTTCAGTAAGTGGTGCCGGGAAAACTGGACAGCTACATGTAAAAGAAAGAAATTAGAACACTTCCTAACACCATACACAAAAAAAACCTCAAAATGGATTAGAGACCTAAATGTAAGACTAGACACTATAAAACTCTTAGAGGAAAACATAGGAAGAACACTCTTGGACATAAATCACACAAGATCATTTTTGATCCACCTCCTAGAGTAATGGAAACAAAAACAAAAACAAACAAATGGGACCTAATGAAACTTCAAAGCATTTGCACAGCAAAGGAAACCATAAACAAGATGAAAAGAGAACCCTCAGAATGGGAGAAAATATTTGCAAACCAATCAATGGACAAAGGATTAATCTCCAAAATATATAAACAGCTCATGCAGCTCAATGTTAAAAAAACAAACAACCCAATCCAAACATGGGCAGAAGACCTAAATAGACGTTTCTACAAAGAAGACATACAGATGGCCAAGAAGCACATGAAAATCTGCTCAACATCACTAATTATTAGAGAAATGCAAATCAAAACTACAATGAGAGGACTTCCCTGGTGGCACAGTGGTTGAGAGTCTGCCTGCTGATGCAGGGGACACGGGTTCATGCCCCGGTCCAGGAATATCCCACATGCCGCGGAGTGGCTGGGCCCATGAGCCATGGCTGCTGAGCCTGTGCGTCTGGAGCCTGTGCTCCACAACAGGAGAGGCCACAACAGTGAGAGGCCCACGTACCCCCCACCAAAAAAAAAAAAAAAACTACAATGAGGTATCACCTCACACCAGTTAGAATGGGCATCATCAGAAAATCTGCAAACAACAAATGCTGGAGAGGGTGTGGAGAAAGGGGAACCCTCTTGCACTGTTGGTGAGAATGTAAATTGAAACAGCCACTGTGGAGAACAGTATGGAGGTTCCTTAAAACACCAAAAATAGAATTACCATATGATCCAGAAATCCCACTGTTGGGCATATACCCTGAGAAAACCATAATTCAAAAAGATACATGCACCCTAATGTTCATTGCAGCACTATTTACAATAGCCAAGTCATGGAAGCAACCTAAATGCCCATTGACAGATGAATGGATAAAGAAGGTGTGGTACATATATACAATGGAATATTACTCAGCCATGAAAAGGAACGAAATTGGTTCATTTGTAGAGATGTGGATGGAACTAGAGACTGTCATACAGAGTGAAGTAAGTCAGAAAGAGAAAAACAAATATCATATATTAATGCATATATGTGGAACCTAGAAAAATGGTACAGATGAACCAGTTTGCAGGGCAGAAATTGAGACACAGATGTAGAGAACAAATGTATGGACACCAAGGGGGGAAAGCGGGGGTGGGGGTGGGGGTGGGATGAATTTGGCGATTGGAATTGACATGTATACACTGATGTGTATAAAATTAATGACTAATAAGAACCTGCTGCATAAAAAAATAAATAAAATAAAATTCAAAATAGAATCCACCTGCCAATGCAGGGGAAATGGGTTTGAGCCCTCGCCTGGGAAGATCCCACATGACGTGGAGCATCTAAGCCTGTGCCCCACAGCTACTGAGCCTGCTCTCTAGAGCCCACGAGCCACAACTACTGAGCCCATGTGCCACAAATACTGAAGCCCGTACACCTAGAGACCGTGCTCCACAACAAGAGAAGCCACCACCATGAGCAGCCCGTGCACCACAGCAAAGAATAGCCCGCACTCACAGCAACGAAGGCCCAACACAGCCAAAAATAAAGAAAGAAATAAATTTATTAAAAAAATAAAGAAACTACACCTATGAAGAAATTACTAAAATAAGCAGGATTTGCCATAGGGAGAAATTAAACTGTGTTACATTTGCAACAGAGACCTCAATCTTCATGAGCCTTCCATTCCATGGGAACAGTGGAGCTGGGATGGCTCTTCAGACTGTTTTGAATGGGGGCTAATCTTTTGTACCACTGCATTGACCATGGAAGGGCATAACCTTGGTATAGCTAACTCCTTTCAGCAATTTGTGGGGAGGGTCTCAACTGTGAGCCATCACAGCTTATAACACTTCCAGCAGTGGTAGAATGATTATTTCTGTGCTGAAGGGGGATCTGGGTGACACCCGCAGCTTTCACTACTACTTAATTTCTTTTGTGCGTGTGTGTGTACATGTGTGTGCACATGTGCTCTAGGTTTTTGTTTTATGTGGAGCGCATTCCTTCCTCTGGGTTATTCTGACTATTAAGAAGAGCCCGGTGTTCAAAGTTTCATTGTCTTTGAGCTCATTTGATAGAAGGTGACACGTTCAAGTAAAAAGAATCATTTTAATCAGTTTGTATTTCCAGTCTTGATTTTTCTCTCTTATTGCTGTAAGGATAGATGTGCTTATTGCTACTTTACGCATGTTGTATAAATGTGTATTTTTATTGCTATTAACCTAGTTAAAGTTGTCAGTTAACCTTAATATTCATTCTCCAATTTTAACATAGACATTTTTATAACATAAATAAATTGTCAACAAATACTGTAGAAAATGCACCGTTATCTTGCCTCTTCTCCTAACTAGGGACAACGAGGTGCACATGGTATGCCTGGAAAACCTGGGCCAATGGTGAGTATATTACTTTCATATTCAGTCAGTCACTTATTCATTCATTCTTCCATTTGTACATTCATTACCATTTACAAAGCACCTACTGTGTCCCAGGTGCTTGGAACAGAAAGACAATAAACACATAGTACTTGTCTTTGAAACCTGCCCTATCAAAGAAGAGAGATATATCAATTGATATTGTAGCATAATGCTATTGCTAACTTCTGTAATAGGGAAAGCAACCTGAAGTATGGGAACCTACCTGTACCGACACCAGCAGTGAGACAAAGAAGTCAAGAAAGACTTAAAGAGGAACAACTTTTAAGCTTAGTCTTGAAAGATGAGTATATAAAAAGAACAAGAATACAGCATGGTCCGTACAGTGGATATGTGAAAAACACAATAAGCTCAGGGAAATATTCAGTACTAGGAGGGTAAATCGGATTTGAAATTACTTGCCCTTAAGATGTTTTCTCCCTTGTTACTCATGAAAAGGAAACAAACTATGGGAGGAAAAATAAGTGTAATTTAAAAGGGCTTTTATTAATGCAAAACTGATGGATTTAAAATACAGTCCTCAAAGAAGAATCAGGATAACCTAGAATGAAATTCCTCTTACACTCATTTGCTTTAAATCCAGCTTTAAATCAGTGGTTTAGACTCTATTCATGCCTTCCCAAATGTAGTATAGTGACACATATTCACTCTTTATTAGCCTGAAAAAAATCACTCCAAAATATCCAGATGATTCTTAATCACCATTTTTATAAAGTGAAGTCCTAGATTTTGGTACAATGTGTAACTTTCTAAAAACTATCCTTATTACTTGGTTAACACAAAGAAAGTAATTTCTCTAGGAGCAATTGTTTCAAACAATTTGTGTTTGTGACTGACTCTCGTATGCTACAACTAGGAAATTCTGTTATGTTTAATACCACTGGACATGTCTTTTAGCACAATTTCATATCAGTGTTGTAAGGTTCTTATGATAAAATTATATTATTATCTTTGTGATTTTAAAGTACTAAGTGGATTATTCTTATATGTCAAAGTACAGAATAAAAGATTTCATGTTAATTAAAATACATGTCTAATCACTTTTCTGGTTTCTTTTAATAGGGTCCTCTTGGGATACCTGGTTCCGCTGGTTTTCCAGGAAATCCTGGGTTGAAGGTAAGACGTTACTATATTTAGCTCTTGATGACATGAATTACTTAAGTACCTGAATCCCAAAGTAAAGAATGTCATTTCTTTCATTGAAGAGTGTGGAAGTCGATCTTAACTAAGGAAAAGAGCCTAGCATATTCTCAATGTCCATTATGGTAGGGGAAAAAAAAAGAAAATGAAAAATATGATATTATTATATAATAAGTAATTAAAAGAGAATTACTTATAATCATATATTTGTAGTATCAAAGAATCTGTTGTAGTAGGACTCTAACACCAGACAATTGTAACGGCTGTGAGGGGTAAGGGTTTAATCTGAATTGGAACTCTATTCTTGGATACAGTGCCTGGCAGTAATAAATAACAGAATGTTCTAAACAATAGAAGAGTAAAACAAATCCGAGGTGGTCAAAAGGCCACACAATATTGGCCTCACTTCTGCTCCCCTTCTCCCCACCTCCACCCCCGCAACTTACACAATCATTAATGGAATGCGTGAGGAGGCTATTTGGCTGTCCATGTGGAAATGGATTGGAGTATTCTGCTGGGATGATTTACATTTGTAGTGAGTCACAACTTGTTCTTTCTCTCAACACTTTGGATGATAAATCCATGGATTACAGTGGGAGGTTATTAAGATTATATTAGCTAAATTAGTGAATAAGCTCAGAACACTACCTTCAAACTTTGAACAACACAATACGTTTGATTTTTCTCACACCCGGTTTTTCTTTGGCAATAATTTTCTTCATCTTGAAGAAGGGATTTGCTCACAAGATTCTGCTGTACAAAAATAACCGTGGCCAGTCACCTCACCTCTCTAAATCTTGTTTTCTCAGGGAATTTTATTGAAGATTAAGTGAGAAAATATGCAAACCCTTAGCATAGTGCCTGAGGCAGAGGGTGCCCTCAGTACAGGCCCACGCTTCTTGTTAGTGGGGCCACTCAGATTGGATTTGAACTTCAAAACAAACAAATAAACAAACAGAAAATCTCTAGTTGACCTTTCAAGTATTCTTTGAAATGTGAGAGTCATCAAGTCAAATTATTCTTCGGCTGTCTCTAACGCTGACTTTAAATTCTGTGCCACAGGAACGTAGCTGCTTTATTTTAAAATGGTGCCCTCCGTTGGTTCACTAACCAGTCCCTCCGTTAACTGAGAACTCACTGTGAACTCAGCCGAGTAGGACCTGCTTCAGTTCTCCTCTGTATCTGATCTGCTCCCTGAAGTCCTAAATCTGCTGCCACTGACTCTGACATTGGAAGGCCCAAACTCCCTGTGTACCTCAGTCAAAATAGGCAAAATCCCTTCCCTCTCTCTCTCTGTAAGACTCTCCACCCTCACACCGAGCTCTGGCTAGAGAATTCAAGGAAGAATACTCACAATGCCCCGGACTCTCACTTAGCAGGAAGTGGTTTCTGCTCCTACTGTGGCCTCTAGTTAAGACTTCACTAGCCACCATAGTTTATACAGTAGTTCACTCTGGATACTTCCCTCTCCTCCTGGGATTTTCTAATACGGGCTGTTGGCTACTGAAAACTCCTTAATAAAGTCAAACACCTCACAAAACTGTTTCAGAAATTGTTTCCCTGTCCTACCACCACCCCCAACATAAAGACCACCACCCCCGGTGTTTGTTTTTGGCCAAAATTCTGCTATACCTGTAATATTCTTCCAGGCTCTCTGGCTCTCTAGATGAAGAATAAACTTTCACGTCTAGTTCTTTGTATTTCAGTGAAGGATAATAGTGATTCCCTCTGCGATTTGATTTACATTAGTTACTTAATATGTTAGATAAAATGCAGAAACTCAGCTAAGTTTGAATTTCAGATAAATAAAGAAAAAACTTTTAGGATAAATGTGTTCCAGATATTGCATGGGACAAACTTATTCTGAAATCATTTGTTGTTTATCTGAATTAAAACTTAACCAGGCATCCTGTATTTTTATTTACTATCTGGATTCCTATCTTGGGTTGAAACAAGGGTGGCTATCAGGTGACCTTCACCAGGTTGCTCTGCTCTGCATGCCGTGGGCATCATCACATCCAGAGTGGCGGGAAGTGAGTCCATCCCTTAAGCTAAGTTAGGTACACACCCCTGGAAACTACTTTGTGCTCTTGACTCGTTTAAATGATTGGGTGTAAAATGTAAAACTCCAAATAAGCAGTCAGTTTTGAAACACACCACACTGATATTTTCTTAAATTAACGTTTTCCTCATACCCCTTTAGGGAGAAGCAGGTCCCACTGGGGCACGAGGCCCTGAAGGTCCTCAGGGGCAAAGAGGTGAAACTGGGCTACCGGGTCCTGTTGGCTCTCAAGGTCTTCCTGTAAGTTCCTAGTATATTTAGAAATTATCACTGAAAGCTGGACATGTTTTATAACTTTTGAACAAAGGCACCATATTTTAATATATTCTCTTTCAGTTCTGAATGAGTGTTTAGAACTCATGAAAACAAAAATGTCCCTTGTCAACTCTGCAAATTTTGTCTATTTTATGGAAAAGGGAATTAATTAGTCATAAAAGTGATTTTTATAATATAATGGTGGTTGATTTATTTTTCCTTTCTTTCTTTTTGGTAATTTTTCTGCCTCCTTTTGTGAGATGGGTGGACATCTGAATACCACCCTAGATATGGCTTAATATTTCATGAACTTTTCCTGTATCTTTTAGGGTGCAGTGGGAACTGATGGTACGCCTGGTGCCAAAGGCCCAACAGTGAGTAACTAACTTCATTTATGCCACATGAGGTTCAAATGGGCACAATCCTTTGGACAGTGACCATAGACTTGTGCCTAGGTCTCTGCTCATCATGTTACTCTTGCATTCCAATAGGGTTCTCCGGGTACCTCTGGTCCTCCTGGCTTAGCAGGGCCCCCTGGATCTCCAGGACCTCAGGGTAGCACTGGACCTCCAGGAATTCGAGGCCAACCGGTAATGTCTATCAAAGAATTATCATCCATTAGTATAATACAACTAAGATCGCCAGAGAAATAATATGTAATGAGATACAGTGAAACATAGATAATGTGACTTATTTGAATGAGGCAAAAGAAGGTAGGGATTTTTGTAAAGTGGAAGCCAAATGTTAATGTACAATTTACATGTTTAAATTCAAAGGGGAAAATTATTGCACTATGTTAAATTTTAGTGTTCTTTTGTTTAAAATAGTAAGGTCATAACTTCATGATCCACCTCATAGAATTTTATAGAGTTACATAACAAATATGGAGACATTTTGCAAGCCAGTATGGGGAAATACGGAGTTTTCATGGGGGGTTATAATGACAACTTGGCTAAAATGGGTTCAACAGCTATTTCTTAAGATTTATTCTTGAAGAGTGCTTCCAACATGTTGTTTATATTGAATGAGTTTCCACATTTTGTATAAATTTGTATGTTTTATATTCATATATTTATCTATTGGTAAAAATATACGGTTAGTTCTTAAGAAATAAACACATTGAGAAGCTGTGCTTATGTATCTTTTAGCTTGATATATAACAAAACTTTGTTTCCTAGTACTACTTAAAACAAATATTTTAGATCCTGATCTAAGTAATTTGATTATGCTGATAAATCCTTTTTAAACGCTAGTGACAAATTTATAAAAACATGCGTGTTGTTGGTATTTTACATTTGATTTTATCATGTTCTCAATTTAGCAATCTGGTTCCCACAAATTATAGTACAATTGGTATTATAAAGACATACATACCCAAAACTCTTGAATACTCTGAAGATAAAATACCCTAATTGAAGTTGTCAAATCTCAATAAATAGAACATAAATATAAAATTATTTTGATTTGGGGTGAAGAAATCTATTTCCTAAAATAGACTCTGAATAGATTTATCTATTGAAGTTGTCATTGTTAGTTCTAATTTTTATTATCAAATTGTAATAATAACTGAATAATTCTAATTATCCTACTATGCATGATTAAAAACAAGATTTTAAAAGTAAATCTTTTGAAGACCCCTGTAAAATATACAAACTACTACCTAACTATACTGGATTTTATAAAATTTTCCACACATTCTACAAGATTTGCATAATTTAAAAAAATTATTATACTGCTGATTCAGTACAGACTCAGCTGCAGAAAATTTTCAAGGCCCATTCAGTGTAATAATTAAAGCAGGTTGGGCTGGATAAATATCTTGGTTCTTAAAATTATCAATGTTTTTATTTTAGGGTGATCCAGGAGTTCCAGGTTTCAAAGGAGAAGCTGGCCCAAAAGGGGAACCGGTAAGGTTTTATTTCTTTTAAATGATAAGAAGAACATGAATATTATCCAGAAATGTAAGCCCAAAATACTCAAGTACTTCAAATAATGACAGTGAGAATTATAATACTTTTGGATGGAAATAGTTTGCTTAATATAGTTTAAAATTTGTGACTGACTTATTTAAATGAATCTTTTGACTATAACTCCCTTGTCAAATGGCTCTTTCTGGTATCTGTCCTTCTGTTTTCAATAGGGGCCACATGGCATTCAGGGTCCAATAGGCCCACCTGGTGAAGAAGGCAAACGAGGTCCCCGAGGTGATCCAGGAACAGTTGGTCCTCCAGGCCCCATGGGAGAAAGGGTAAAATTTGAATGATTGAATAAATTCTTATAGTTGTGGGGGAATTACATGAATAACTTTTGGAATAGTGAGGAAAACTAGAGCAATAAAGAGAAATGCTGGCAGGTGCATTGCACAGTTCAGTATGGCTATCTTTGAATTCAGGGAGCCAACTGTCTAATCATTGTTCATTCATTCATTCATCTAATATTGACTGAACAAATGCTCTATGCCAATTTGGTATATGGTGCTTGGGATACATCAGTGAACAAGAATGCTATGGTTCCAGCCTTCATGCGGGGGCTAGTAAACAATAGTTTAGTGGGGAGGTAAGCAATAAACAAGTTAACAGTAAATAAAAATATAATTACGCATTTTAATAAGTGCCATATACACTTAGGGAATAGCAGGGTGATGTGGTAGAGAGTAACTTATGACAGTAGTGTGGCATTAGGTTAGGTGGTTAGGAAATAAGATTCTTTGAGAAGATGGCATCTAGCTAAGATCTGAAGATTAAGATGAGCCAGCAAGAAAACTTGAGAGAAAAAGCATTTTTCAGCAGAGGAAACAAAAAATGCAAATCCAGGAGGCCAGAAAGGGCTTAGTGATTTTGAAGACCAGAAAAGTTTGCTGTGACTGGACTATAATGAAACAGGTCTGAAAGGGAGAATAACAATATCACCTCACTTTTGTACGGAACCTCAGAAAATGCAAAGGGCTTCACATCAGAGACAATACTAATGCCTGCAGTCACTGACATTTTGATTGTGGTAGATGGTACCATTTCTTTACCTCTTGTATCTATATCTATGTATCAGTTTTTCTCTACGTTTAATTTTACAATGAAGTGGTAAAATATTTTTTGATTTGAATAATTTTGGCTCAGTACTTACATGTAGTTTTCAAAATTTAAAATGTCTTTCTGTATAGTCAGGTTATTTTTTCTTATATATATCTATTGCTGTGTTGGGTTGATCATAGCTCCTAAAACCTTACAGTACTAAGAATAAAAATCACCCACTCATTATATATTACAAAAACATCCACAATTAAGAATCACATTTTGGTCATTTGTAGGGTGCTCCTGGCAATCGTGGTTTTCCAGGCTCTGATGGTTTACCTGGACCAAAGGTAAGGTTATCCTATCAAGGTTGACACTCCTGTGGGCAGCGTTGCAAAAGATGCCATTGTCCAGCATGGTGATCTAGCCTTGGTCCACATGGGTCCAGATCTAGAAAAGAGTTGGACACAGATGTTACTTCTACTGCCAAATCCCTCTTGTGCAATTTCTTCATTATAGAGGCCTAGGGGAGAAGGACGATGGTTGGAGGTGTATTGGAGTTTGTTTTCGAACTTTCCAGGGACATTCTTGAGAAGAATAAGCCATAAATCTTTCCTTTAGCTGATATATATTTTTTCCTTTATCTAGAAATTTAGACTGTTTCAAAATTTGGGGGTTTCTAAATCTAAGTTATTGGAGTGAGGCTCTAAACACAACTTTCATTAGTTAATGATGAAAAACCTCTATTCTACAAGGAATCCAAATGAGAACAAAATGTGAAGTGACATGGTTTACAAAGAAGTCTTTGTAACTACTTTGACAAACTCTTTTATGTTATACTAGTGGTTTGATTTGTAAAACAAGGATTTTATATATGCTTGCTTTTGTTTCCCTGCACTCCCTTTTTTCTGATATGTTCTGCTTTGCTTTGGAACAGGGGGCTCAAGGAGAGAGGGGTCCTGTAGGTTCTTCAGGACCTAAAGGAGGTCAGGGGGATCCAGGACGTCCGGGGGAACCTGGGCTTCCAGGTGCTCGGGTAAGAACACAGCACTTTTTTGCTACATCAACCCAGGAGATATGCTCCTGAGAATTCATTAAAGGTTTTTTAAAGGTTTTTTTTTTTTTAATAGCTTGCTTTCACGACTTGGAACATTTCTTTGTTTTTTTCTTTGGGTTTGACCTGATTCATTATTTTTGAAATAATGAATGGTTTGCTATTTTTTATCATGTATAGAAAATAAACCTTCTAGTCTCCTTTATTCAAAGAGGTATGTATTAATAATTTTACCACTTGATATGAAAAGAAAATCCTTTATCAATTTTTATGATTTTTCTTTACTTGCTGATGAACAACTTATGTGATTTTTAGCACAGAGAATTCCTGACAAATTTCATTTTAACAAAATGTCACTTGAAAATTCATTAGAACTATGGAATTACCCTTATATTCAGTTGTCAACAATGCCCCTTAAAGAGAAAAGGATTATACAGAAAGCTTCATGGAAAGATACATTTGGCTTAACATAAGTTCTTTGTCTTGAACCCAGTGTTAGATATATGAGTAAAAGTCTCCTACAACCCTTTCTCCTTCTACGTGAGAAACAGGCATTGGGTTCATCTTCGATAGATATCTTCGATATTCTTCCCTAGACACATGATAAAGGTGGAATGCCAGTTGAATGACCATTCAATTACTTTTAGTAAAAATGATCCCTGATTGTAGACTGCATTTGGACTTGGAGGACTATGAATGAATTAAAAAAACTGGTAGGAGGCATAGCTTTGGATTTCCTGAGTTTGCAGGGACTTGTACCTGGGCATTCACCTTGCTGGGACCAGTATAGTATGTCCAAGGTGCTGTTACAAATATTGGTTATGTGAGATTTCAAACCAGGGTGGCTCCTGCACCCACCACGTAGACTGATTCTCTCACATCGGGCCTCCCATTGTGGGAGGCTTAGAGTCTGGCCCTGAAGGCTGTGCTGTGAGAACTCCTCCCAGTGGGGAGCCCCACAAGTGATGCCTTGTTGCATGTTGTGTTGTCTGCCCTGTATCCTGCCCTGTATCCTGAAGCCAGGTTGGGTGGGGTCCATGATGCTCCTGTGAGTTTGTCTAGAGGAGCCTAAGGCTACTGAGAGTGGGCATTGCAAAGTGGAACTGGATCTTTTTAATGCAGTGTTATTTTTACTCTTTAGAATCTTTACTCCAGTTGCAGGTCAGCAACAAACTGACAATTGCTTTTAATTTTTAGGGTCTGACAGGAAATCCTGGTGTTCAAGGTCCTGAAGGAAAACTTGGACCTTTGGTAAGTAATTTAAACAAAAGTCCACCACCATTAATATTTCTCAATAGACATGCAACTTACATGGTAAGATGCTTATTTAAGGTTAACATTTTTGATCAGGTGGATGCTGATCATGTTTACATATTTAAAATGTACCTTCCTCTCCTGGAAGCAAATATTAAGGATCTGCGTATTTTCAAAATGACCAAAAATTGATAGCGTTGTATTGAAATAAATGCTTGAGATTGTAATTGCTTCTCTGACATAAGTGAAAAAGTTTCCGTGATGTATTTATTAATATTAGTGGAATTTGTTAGCAACATTCTCATTTCTTGATATCCTTCCAATTTTATACATTTAAGAGATAAGTGGGTATAAATTTGACAGTTCATATATTCTGGGCCCTTTCCTTATACAGTAAATGTGAAATGGAAGTCCTGAGTTTTCATTACCACAAACAAGAGTAAATGAAAGAAGGAAGATTTCCCCTATTAATATGAGAATGTAAAGAGACATAAAGATGAGGCTTGTGTATAGAATAAGAATAAAGTCTCCATTCTAAATATTCAAATACCTCAGCAGTTGTTTTTAAGAACATTCAACTGTCCTGATTCACTAAAATAAAAATGTGGCTTAATTTAAAACTTACATAACTTTTGTAGTAAGGAAAGGCAAGTGACAATTTGGGTGATGTAACATTCAGAGAGAACTTATGTGAAACTTACATTGCTCCTGTCAATTTTGTAGGGTGCTCCAGGAGAGGATGGCCGGCCAGGTCCTCCAGGCTCCATAGGAATCAGAGGGCAGCCTGGGAGTATGGGTCTTCCAGGCCCCAAAGGTAGCAGTGTGAGTACAGTGTATAATGTTGCCATCTCATCATAATCCTCACTTGGAGCTGACATGTTTATAGCAAACTGATTGAAATTTAAATTAGTTTGCATTGATTCTTTAGGGTGACCCTGGAAAACCTGGAGAAGCAGGAAATGCTGGTGTTCCTGGGCAGAGGGTAACTACACATTTTCTGCTAAAGAAAAAAATATATATGAAATTACCCAAATTCTCATGGTCTCACCTCATAAATTATCTCTCTGCGATGCTAGGGAGCTCCTGGAAAAGATGGTGAAGTTGGTCCTTCCGGTCCTGTGGGCCCCCCGGTATGTAAGTTTTAGTGAGAATATATTCACATTGCATTCTTCAGTGATGTTTGTCTGAGACTTTACTCATGGATAGGTTCTGGGGGGAAGTAAATAAAAAAGTGCAAGATGGAAGAATTTCAGTTATATCTTTTCTTTTGATTCCTGTGCTGGCATCTTCTGCCTTTTTAAGTAGAATTATTGGTCTTTTCATTTTAAACTTCTATGAAATGCTGATGGTAAAAGCTACCTCATCATCTCTATGTTATCACAGTTGAAAATTATGTGAGGAAAGTAGTGTCTGACAAATATTTTATACTGTATTTTATTTAAAAAATATAAATACTCGATTATACCAGGTTTTTTTTTCCTAATATTGTGTCTTATAGAAATTTATTTAAGCGTTTTGTTTTGTTTTGTTTTGTTTTTTTGGATGGACTAAAAAGGAATAATATTTATCCTTTGAGGTATATTTTCATCCTAGGATTTTAAAATTGTGTTTATCAGAAATATTATGGCATGTTTATTTGTTTTGGAATGGGGCAATTTAAATATCTTTTTTAAAATGTTAGCTTTGCTTTCTTTAGTTATTCTAGTTTTGAAGGTTTGATTAATAATTTTTATAACACTGAGAAACAAACTACAATGGAAACATTAATTACCTTTTAGATTAGACATATAAAAGTAATGGATTTTTCCATGCCAATAGTCAATTTCCCCCCAAATTTTACAGTTGGCTCCAGACATTTATGTTTGGATAAAAAATGAACATATGTTATCAGTTTCTTCACTGGCTTTAGAAGATATTTTCTCACCATCAGGGACTTCAAACGATACAATTAGTTGACATTTAGGACTAGTTTATTATCTTGCTAAAGTGAAAAACTTGTGATTGGAAGAAATACAAAGAAATATAAATACTTCTGGTGGTTCACACAAGTAGGAAGCAGACATAAGGATCTGGCTCTTGATGTTCATGGTTTTCTTTCCTTCGTGACTTAGGGTCTAGCTGGGGAGAGAGGAGAACAGGGCCCTCCAGGCCCCACTGGCTTTCAGGTATGCACTGACTCAGTCTTCCATTTCTTCTTCCCCTAACCAAAATGCTTTTTAATAAAAAGATATGGTTGAATGATGTGAAATTCTACAATTTTCAAAGGGGTCATTCCTCTTTTAGTAAATAAGATAGACATTTGGACAAAATCAAACATTTTTACTCAAAGAGAAGGAACAGATTTCCCCTGAACAACTGATCAAACCCCAAACCTATTAACAAATTATAAATCATAAAATGTTCTTAATATCTCAATAAGATTTATTTAACTATATTGAGGCTTATCTAATTTTATTGACACAGTGTCTAAAATTTTTTGTTGAACAAATTTTCATGATTTATTTAATTAAATATGATGGTAGATTAATAGCACAGATAATCATAATTTGGGGAAAAAACTGTCAGGACTAACTTTCAATATTCTAGCAGCCTAAAGTATTGTTCTCAAAGCCATTAAAAGCTCCACAAATATAAAGAACCTACTGTTATATTCTTACCTCTTTTTTGCTAAGTGGTGTGCAAATGAAAATCTAAACCTACGAACTGACTAGCTGCTGTGTTATGTTAGGGGATGTAGGTTTCTCATTTTGCTTTGCTTAACTTGTGTTTAAATAATGTCTTTTGCTTGAAAATATAGTCAGGGAGCTCTATGAATTGTGAACTGTTAACACTGGTGGCCTATTAAATTTCCACAGAGTCACAATTTTATATTCTTACTTTTGCTTTAGGGGCTTCCTGGTCCTCCAGGGCCTCCTGGGGAAGGTGGAAAGCCAGGTGATCAGGTAAGTGTTTAAATAATAAGGATAGCGATACTAAAAATTGCTAACATAATATCACTTACTATGTGTCAGGCTCTGTTCTGCTTTGCTTTAAATTAATTATCTCCTTTAATCCTCAAAACAACTCTTATGTACTAGGTACTATTATTATTATTATGTCCATTTTACAGATGAGGAAAATAAGGCACACGGATGTTAAGTAATTTTCCCAAAGTCACACAGCTGATATGATTTGAACCCAGGTCATGTGCTTATACTGTGTTCTTAATCACTAAATATGTCTTACTGTACATTTTACTGGAGGCTTCATAAACGTTTAGGAACAGAAACTTACCATTTTATTTCTGTCATTTTACCAGCACATAGGTTTATGTAATTTATTTTTCTTTGAGTGATTTATTCATTCAACTGTTCAAAAATATTTACTGAGCACTCTGTGCTAAGCTCTACTAAGCCTTGGCCTGAACCAATTGAACAAGATGGACATGGACCTTGCCTTATATTTTATTTTACTAGGAGACAGAGAGTATAGAAAGTCAGTTACAACAGTAGCATATTCTAAATGCTATGGTAAGAGAGGCACTGTGTGTATGTAAACCTAGAAGATGCACCTAATTCAGACATTGGGGTTTAGAAAAAGTTTCCTGGACAAAATAGTATCTTTTATAAGATCTGAAGGAAGAATGATGGTAAGCAGGGAGCAGGGAAGGTAAGAAAATGCTCCAGGAAATGCAAACAGCAAGTGCAAAGGCTTGATGATCAAATTTAGGCACTGAAAAAAGTTCAGTAGGTCAGAAATGTGAAATACAGGTTGAGGAGGGTGAAGAAGAGGCTGGAGAATGACAGGGGCCTGATTCTGGAAAGTCTTAATTTGAGTCTAGTTTGTTCTTATTATTAGAGTAATGGGAATCTAATGAAGGGCTTTTAAGTAGAGAGAAATACTATTACATTTGGGTTTTAGGAAGATCATGCCACAATGAAGACAATACATTTCAAGGGACAAGACTGGAGGCCTACTTGATATAGTTACTGTCTCTATCAAACAGAGAAGTTTTAAATGACAAATTTTCCTTTAGTTAAGAACAAACTTTTAATGTAGTCATGACAGCATTAGTTTGAACCCACAATTCCTAGTACAGTGTGTTGTCTATATTATATGTTCAAGGAATATTTATTAAATTGAATTGAATTGGTTCTATTTAAAAGATTAGTACTTCATTGCTTTTAATTTCACTTTCCTCTGTTAAGTTTTTCACATTCCATTAGGAAATAAAAGGCCTTTTGCTTTTATTTTATTGTTGCTAAAAGTAATATCTTTGTGAGATAATATTTTGAATGAACTCATTGCCAAAAATCAATCATTCAGGTATAATATAAACTTTTCTGGAAAAGTATTTCCATCCAATGTATATGATATCCCATTGTTTATAAAACTGTACATATTTTTCTTTCTTCAATATTATGGGCTTAGTCAGACTTCTAATAGTATGTTAGAAGAAATTAGGTATATGATCTGGAAAGATTTCTAATAAATACCTAAAGTTCAGTTGAAAGTTTTTCATTTAAAAAGATGTATTTTATAGGGAGTTCCTGGAGATCCTGGAGCAGTTGGCCCATTAGGACCTAGAGTAAGTATTTTCTTCTTCTTCATGATTAACTTTGTGTCCACTGGCTTCAGTTTGAAAAAGCATCTTTTATCTTAAACTGGGCTTTAATTGTTACAGTTTTTTACTTAATGAAAATCAATCTTATGAGAAATATTTTGTGCTGTGAAACTAGTATATGCTTACTTCAAGTTCATTTCTTATTAAATTAGAAAACTGAGTCTTAATAGTTGCTCATTTCTAAATTTTTCCCCAGTAGAAGTCATTTTTCACATTTCCAGGAACACTTTTTTTTTTTTTTTCCTGTGGTACGCGGGCCTCTCACCGCTGCGGCCTCTCCCGTTGTGGAGCACAGGCTCTGGACGCGCAGGCTCAGCGGCCATGGCTCACGGGCCCAGCAGCTCCGCGGCATGTGGGATCTTCCCGGACTGGGGCACGAACCCGTGTCCCCTGTATTTATTGGCAGGCAGATTCCCAACCACTGCGCCACCAGGGAAGCCCATCCAGGAGCACTTTTAACCCATTTTCAGATCAAGCACTGAGACTGTTTGACATTCCTATGTTGTGTAGGGAGAACGAGGAAATCCAGGGGAAAGAGGAGAACCAGGAATAACCGGACTTCCTGGTGAGAAGGGAATGGCTGGAGGACACGGTCCTGATGGTCCAAAAGTAAGTATGGTAGTGAGCTCAGTAGTTTAAAATGGTCTAAAATTACTGCTCAATAAACACATAATGGTGCTAGGATTTATTATTATTTATTTCTTTTGTTTTTACAAAATATTTGATTATATAATTTCTTCAACAAATATTTAATGAGCACCTTCTTGGCTTTTCTTTGGCACTAAAGAGTCAGCTAAAAAAGAATCTCTTCTTTGATGGGATTTTTGATCACTACATAAAGTAGTGATACATTCTCATATACAAACCTATTTCTAATATTTATTTATATAACTTTTATTAATGACATATTAATAAGCAGAGACAATAAATCGAAAATTGTGTAATTTATTAGGATGTCTTCCTAATCATATGCTCCATTTTCCTTGTCTCAGTTTCTACAGTTCTGCTTACTTAATATATGAAAGTATGTCACTTTTGAAATCTGAAAGTACAATACATTATAAGGCAAAAATCAGTACCATTTCCTTTTGGGTGCTGTTTTAAAATTGGTAGAAGACTGTGTGGCCAACTTCAGTGCAAACAACTGAAGTAGAATTTTTCATGATCATATAATATTAGATCCCTTATTACTTTCAAAGGCCAGAGTGATTAAAGAAGATCTGCTTCAATTTAATTACTGAATGAGCCGAAAAGCCAACTTCCTATCATGGGTTCTATAGAGAGAGAATGGAATACTCTCTAAATGTGATGTCTTCTTTTTTTATTAGAATCCCTATGATGTTGCCAAAAAAAGAAAATAAAAAGGCAATTCTATCATTTTTATTTGAATTGGTACCCAATTTCTCCAAAGAGACTGTTGACAACAAACCAACAATCGAAACAGCAAGATCTGATTTTTTTTAAATGAACTCAGAGTCAGTTTTCCCAAATGAAAAATATAAGCACTAGGTTGAACCACATGAAATTGCCAAGATTCTACTATTTTTGATTTACCAAAACAGGAATTTCATATAGTTTCAACCTTAAAATATAGGGGAGCTTACTTATTGTTGGTTCATTTCAGGGCAGTCCAGGACCAACTGGGACCCCTGGAGATACAGGCCCACCAGGTCTTCAAGGTATGCCGGGAGAAAGAGGAATTGCAGGAACTCCTGGCCCCAAGGGTGACAGAGTAAGTTTGGTTTGTTTAGTTCATCCATTTACACTTTCTACTGATAATGATTTCCTGGGCAGACTTTTACTTCTACCACCCTAAGTCACAAGTCATTCATTCATTTATTCTTTCAATATATGTGTACTTAGAAAATGTTCAGTCCCAGGCACTGTTCTAGGCCCAAGGGGATACAGCTGTGAACATTAGAGAGACGTCCCTGCTCTCATGAAGCTTCCATGCAAGTGTAGGAAAAAGACAATTAAATGATTAAATGGTGTTTTGTATGTTTTTCCAGGGTGGCATAGGAGAGAAAGGTGCTGAAGGCACAGCTGGAAATGATGGAGCAAGAGTAAGTGAAAGCATTCCTTTCCGCAGCTGGGCTAGGAATCAACATCATCACTATCATATGAATTTGCCTGAACTTTAAAAAATAAGGTTCATGTTTCCATGGTTGTCAGGATTAGGAGAATGATGAGATCTGAGATTTGACACTGATGGACCACAGATATTCACTTTGCTTACCTTGAATTAGAACAAGCCAAAAAATAGTCATTATTGAGAGAATGAAGTAAGACACATTTTTATTATGCATATGAGATTGGTGCTTTAAGCGGTAGGGCCCTCTTTATCTTTATTATCTTTTTATTTCAAGGGCAATGTTTATTTTTATTAAAATGCTGCTCTAGTGAGTTACCTTAGACCTCATTCCAGTGCAGGCAAGTAGAGTTTTACAGAGTAGCCAAAGGTGTGACAAATGTTTCTCAATATACTAAATGTTAGGGGTGAGAAAATTACTGCATGATGAATCGTCATTAATGCTTTCATTGATAAAGAGGCTGAATAAGTGAAATGTAAAGAAGGATTGTTTAATATCCTTCCAGAAATTGACATTTAACAAACTTTATGTCCTTAAAAATGGAATGTATTTGCAATTCTAAGGATAATCAGACAATCAGACTGAAAATATATTTTCAAACATGAATGATCCTCTCAGGTAAGAGCAGGTAGTTACAGTTGCTCAGACAGTCAGCATTTCCTGGAAATAGTTCCTGATATTTGATAAATAGTTTCTGGTTCAGTATGACATGGTTTGCTGTTAGTTGTCATGCTGTGTCCTGACAATAGCCGTTATACTATTTAAAAAGAGATGACACTGAACCACTGTTAATATTTTGATTCTGTCCATTGAGCCACTGTTAATACATTGATTATATTAACTTTTGATTAAAGAAATAAAGTAAATTATAGAAAAGTTTTAGCCTTAGTGATAATTATCCCTTTTTTCTTTTTCTGGAAAGCTAATTAAGGGTGAAGCACTTAGTTTAGCAAATTATGAACTCAAAATATCTTTTGCCTTTTAATTAAATCTAATATTTGATTTAATATTTTTAAAAAGTGGTCTAAGTAAATCCGGTTTATGGTTTGTATTTCACATCATGGTTGCTCTGGAGTGCACAGTAAGTAGTGTGCTGTTTGAAGGAGAGATGCATTGACAGTTTATTTTAAGGAGAAAGCTGAAATACATATCTATTGTTCCTTTGAACTATGAAAATGCAATGCAGTAGGATCAAGATTTAAGCAATGACTGCTTCATTTTTAGTGAGGGAAATATGTTGTTTTAGGGAAGAAGCAGAGCAGAGCATTTGCTGTAATCTCATGGTAAAGGAAAAAAAAATGAATCACTTTTTTTCTGTATGAAAAAAATGAGAACGTAATAAAGTCACCTTTATATTTAATCAAATCCTTTAAGGAAGTATATTAGGTAAATGGATGGCAGAACATTGTTTCATTATAGATCTAGAGAATTTAAGATCACAGTTTTCTTATGTTCTTGTCACAGATATAAAATTAAAAAGTCATTTTGTTCCTTAAGTTTCTGCAGTAATGCATGTAGAAATTAAATGACAAAAGGATATCTGGGCGGCTTGTGAAGAGGCAATACACAAATATGAGAGAGAAAACCTGTCTTAGGAAGGATTCCAATGCAGTGCAGCAGTTTAAAGATTGTAACCTCATGTCAAGAAAACCCCATGTGGTAGCACCCTACATTCTGAGCCAGAGAACAGCGTCATCTTCAGTGTAGCGGGGTAGTGCAACTCCTTTTCATCACAGGGGAATGTGGAAAACTGAGTGCTTTAGTAGAATTTCACTTTTTTAAAAAAAACAAAGGAGTGATATTTCACTAGTATAATTTAAGAATATAGTATTCTATACAAAAAAAGAAAAGCCTCTTCAATCTATTGTCACATTTCAAATAGGTATTAGCAAAATTAAATAAGCTAAGAAACACAGAAACACTGTTGAAGGGTAGCGCTAATTTCATACTAATGTTTGAAGACGGTGTTATATATGGAGGAGTTGAGTTGGATGAAAGAGATTAAAACGTTTTGTGGAGAAAATCCATTGGAAATTGTTTTAGACTATATAGAATATTGAGAATATACAGTTATGTCATTTATTATAGGTAATGTTTTACAAAAGCAGTCAGCTGTAACAAAATAGTCCCTTCTTTGTTAGTTTGTTTACACATGGAGATTTCTGTGCATTCTTTTCCTCAGTATGCCTATGTTATGTTAATTGCAGGGTCTTCCGGGTCCCTTGGGTCCTCCTGGTCCTGCAGGTCCTACTGGAGAAAAGGTAATGTCACAAGTTGTTATTTTGTGGACTTAAAATCCTGAGATTTGAATGCTGGATCTTTTTCATAATGTTTTCTCTTTCATAAAATTTGACAGTTGGACTAGATCATCTCAGAGTTCTCCTCCCATCCGCCCTACACATAGGGCCCAAATCCTACAGTTATACTGTTTTACCACTGCTTTGGACAATAACAATCTAAAATCTGCTTTCTAGGGAGAACCTGGCCCTCGAGGTTTAGTTGGCCCACCTGGCTCCCGTGGGAATCCTGTAAGTGACAGTATTTTGATGTTCTTCAGTATGAGCTTGAGCAGTAAAACGATTCATCATTTTGTCTTGATATTTATAAAACCATGCCTGTTGGATTAGGTTACTTTTAACTTCCTGGTTTTCACCTTTTACTATTCTCATTAAACTTAAAAAAAAATCATTGCATTATTTCTATACAATCTATTAAGTCTAGGTAGGCAGCTCATTTACTAAGTAATTAGAAGCTTCTTTGAGACTTTGGGCCTTGGAAAATTTCTTCTATGACCCTTTACATCACGCTTAAGAGTCCTCCTCAAGCAATATGTCTGCTTTCTCTATATGTACATTTCAAGACACTACAAATTTATATAATTGCATTTTAAAATACTGTTCCTATTTAGAATAATGTGTGAAAGCTACAGTAATGTTTGTCTTCTAGGGTTCTCGTGGTGAAAATGGCCCAACTGGAGCCGTTGGTTTTGCTGGACCCCAGGTATGATTTTCAAATATCCCTAATTTACAAATGAACATTCCTCTTGTTACAGCAATGAACTTAATTACTTATCATTGTCATGTGTTTTGAGGGTATATTCAAGATTCTGGAAAACATAGTTTTCTAGGCAATATTCTCATTTCAATACATATTTTCATGAACTGGCCCCAAAATGGATGAATTTGCATTATATTGAATTATATACTTATTTGTTATAATAAAAATGTGGTGGTGTAACATTTTTTCAGACTGTCTTCAAAGATCTTATCAGGGCCTTTTCTTTTCTTCTATGCTTTTATACTGATTTCAAAGCACCATTATACCATATATGAAAAAATGATATGTTAGGAATAATTATCATGAAATAATATATCTATAAGTGTTATGATCAATTGTTTATTTGTTCAATTAATGTAGGGTCCTGATGGGCAGCCTGGAGTAAAAGGTGAACCTGGAGAGCCAGGACAGAAGGGCGATGCTGGCTCTCCTGGACCACAAGGTCTAGCAGGATCCCCAGGCCCTCATGTAAGTTTCAAATAAAAAAAACACAACTTGAGTCCAGTGCCCACTGTTTGACCTTGTGTTTAGACCATATTTCTATCCTATAGTGATCTTTTGTTTGTTTCATTCTATTTAGGGTCCTAATGGCGTTCCTGGACTAAAAGGTGGTCGAGGAACTCAGGGTCCACCTGTAAGTTGGTTTGAAGCTCTGGGAATTACACACAGCTAGCCACAGATACCTATTATTTTATAGCCATTTTAAAGTTCATTTGAACCTGTAACAACAAATTTTTAGTTGTATAACTATACAGTAGTGGAAGGAGTGCTTAACTTTGATGCAGATCTGGGTTAAAATTAGTTTTTTGATCTTGGAGACCCAGCTGCCTCATATGTAACATAAATAATATATTACCTATGGAAGAGGGAATGAATAATGTCAAAGTACTTTGTATAATTCTGTTATATAAAATATTAATGTGATTCTAGCCCTTGCCTTCAATATACTTGTATGTATTCAAGAGAAATGGAAAGTGGAAAGAGAAAAATAGTATCCTTCCTACTAGTTAATCCAGATCCATTCCCAAAAACATAGGATACAAGAAAAAATATATATTGGTCATAACAAGAGGAATATAAAGGCCTAAGTATCCCTGTAAAATTAATACTCCCTATAAAGTGTATAGAATTAATTTTTATTTTAAAATTACTTATATGATATTATATTTCTAGGGTGCTACAGGATTTCCTGGTTCTGCCGGCAGAGTTGGACCTCCAGGTCCTACTGTAAGTCGATTCAGTAATTGAAATCATTGATAGTAGAGTAATTTTACACACACATAAAAATATACACAAACACATACATATGTACATATTATAATGATACACACATATATTTGATTGAGTTATTATTTGTTCTTTTGTTTAATCCCTTAATTAGTTGTTATCCCATGTTGACAACTCTTGTCCCAATAATTCATAGTGGTAAGCTGTCGAGCAAATCCTTCTTGAATCATCCAGTGTTTCCTAGAGGAGCTTATTTGCAAATCCTTTTAAGCCCCAATGTTTGACTGTTACTTCATTTGGGCACTAAATAGTAAAAGTATTGTGTGCTAATAATCATTTCTTTCAGTTAGGAAGAATCTCTGAAATTATCTTTAATAAAAGCTATTCTTTCATTATAAGATCAGGTCAGACAATAAAATATCAATATTATGTATTCATTGTTGGGGCAGAGCCTTATGGAGTTTGAAAATTCAAGTTAACTTCAACACACTTTTTTTTTTTGCAATTCCAAATCACTTTACTTTTATTTATTTTTTAATTTAAGTATAGTTGATTTTTCAATATTGTCAGCACACTTTTAATAATGACTAAAAGGTAATTGCAAATAATTAGATTTTCCTCTGGGAAATGAATCAGCTGTGTGGCAGCTGTGCTTTTTATTTTTGTTTAAATCCACTGAGTGATCATCTAACAGGAAAAATGGACCTCTGAGGCTTGGGAATCTGCCTCTGAGGCAGAGACCATCACATTAGGTCTTCTAACGTGGCTTCCATTTTGCCCTCCTGGGTCTCTTTCTATGTTGTACTAGGGAGCTCCAGGACCTGCAGGGCCCTTAGGGGAACCTGGGAAGGAGGGACCTCCAGGTCTTCCTGGGGACCCCGGCTCTCACGGACGAGTAGGAGATCGAGGACCAGCTGGCCCCCCTGGTGGCCCAGGAGACAAAGGGGACCCAGGAGAAGATGGGCAACCTGTAAGTTTGGAATCTTTGTTCTAGACCACCTCTAACTGAGATATTTACTAGTAAAAATTCATAAGAATTACTGCCACAGAGAAACTGTTTATATATTATCCTGAGCACTTTCATAATCCTTTAAATGCATTATGCCCTATAGGTTTTTAATTTATAATTCTCTGCTCTAGGAAAAAGTATATGTACAGATATAAAAATATAATAGTCATGGATATGGTGTTCAGAAACTAAACAAGGAAACATTTTTTGTTAAATATCTGTATTGAATGAAGAATCTTTTTTTAAACCAAACTATTGTATTTAATATCCAAATGCCTCAACATTAACATGTTTAGATAGAGCCCTATTTCTTTGTTTTAAAATTTTTCTAGTCATTTTAAAAAGAGGAAAAATATTTGCCTGAATAGTTACCTTTTTTATTCTACTAATATTCACATTAATCTTCAAGTTCCTTTCCAACTAAATGGGCCATTCTCACCTTTAAATAATGTTAGAGGCTCAGTGTGGATTATACATCTTGACTACTCATACATAGTATGGTTTTATGGAACAGAGAACTTTTTCTCATACCAAAAAACCTGTAAAGCTGTGATCTATTGTAAAGTGCTTGCATATAGTTTTCCCTGGAGAATTCCTCATTATAGTTTGTCCTCAAAATTAGGGTCCAGATGGTCCCCCTGGTCCAGCTGGAACTACTGGGCAAAGAGGAATCGTCGGCATGCCGGGGCAGCGTGGAGAGCGAGGGATGCCCGGCCTTCCAGGCCCAGCAGTGAGTAGCTGCACTGGTTGATATTTCATCTGATTATATGCAATAAAATTTGTGAAGGGAAAATTTATCTTTTTTTTCTTAATAGATTTGAAGTCTTTTTTAGACACAGATTCTGAGTATCTTAAAAACCTTTTGACTTTAAATGTCAAATTCTTTACTTAAGTACCTTAGAAAGTCCTTGAAAAATATAGTCATTTAACTCTGGGACTAGAGAAGTAGACAAATAAGGATATAGATTTTGGTGACTCTAAATCTTTCTTCAAAGATTAAAAATATCCATGGAGCTAGAGAAAGGGGATAATCTCCTGGTGAGTAGGTAGCCTCTTTTTAAATAAGCATGCCTAACAGAAACACTCATATTTCACAGTTGAGAGAGTAAGTTTTCATAAACCATCAAAGGGAAGAAGTAGTTGAGCTAAAGTAATATTGGAGGTGAAAGTGGGGTGAACAATAAAGAAGGATTCTGAAAGTAATCTCCTGTTCCCTGGAGGGTGCTAAGAATTTCATATTCCCTGGAGTATGGATAAAAGTTTAACTCACTGTTAGCTTTGAAGAGACTAAATTTTACTGCTGAAAGTTTACATGCTTGAGAAAAAAATGGTGTTTTTATATGGAATGTAGACAGAGAGATTTACTGCTGGGATCTTGGAACTGGGGACATGTGGGTGGAGATGTGAAACCAGAAAACCAGGAGTTAAGGGCTGTCTTATTGTTATCAGGAGTGAGCCAAGGAACCTGGAGGTAAAATCTCCCAATACTGAGACCAAAGTGCCAGGATATGGAAGTAAAGTGAGCAGACAAAGCAGAAATGAATAAAGATGAGCAAATCTTACTAGTGACACAGATTCAAGAAGGGCATCCAGAAATGACAATGATACATCAGATTAGAAACCAAAATGAACCTGACTTGGTGCAAAGGATGCTTTTTATTCCCTTTGATATGTCAGGATGATTGTGATAAGAAGTGCACATGCCTCTGGGAAGGCACTACAGTGACCTGAGTGTTGTGGGATAATGGACAATTATTACTATAGAAGGAGGGACTGGGGTGCCATTTGAATAAATGTAGCCTTTATGTGAACTGGCCTCCTTAAACTTCTTCAGAAGTGGTGGACATATTTGTACTTTTATTTCAGGGCACACCAGGAAAAGTAGGACCAACTGGTGCACCAGGAGATAAAGGCCCGCCTGGACCAGTGGGGCCCCCAGGCTCAAATGGCCCTGTGGGAGAACCAGGACCTGAAGTGAGTACTACAGTGAAAATCCCTCTCCCCTCCTCATCTGGGTGTTCCGGGGACATTTTTTAAATTTAGAAGTCAATTTAGAAATTGTACATTTGACCTGAAGGAAGTTTCCTAGTGATGTTTCTTGATGTGTTCTTGCCTAGAGAGTTGACGAAATGATGACATAAGAAAAAGTAGTAAGATTTGTGTCTTGCACTGACTTTCGTCTAGTCTGGAGCCAAGTATTTTAGTTGATTTATTTTGTTGCCAAATTATTTTGAAGGTGAAAGGACACAACCATTTACCTTTTCTCTTATTAGTATTTCATTCTGTAATGGCATATTTGTCAAAATTGCCAAGTTTTATGGTGATAGGATTAATATAATTGTTACAGCTTGTGAAGTAGACATGCTTTTACTTACATATCCCTATAAAGTTACATTATGGAGATCATGTTCCCTTAGTCTCTTCTGAGAGGAAATCAGCTTTTGAAAGGTGATTTGAGAAGTTATAGGTTGGAATTTCCTCTGTTCAGTGCTTTAATGAGTAAATCACCAAACATTTAGTGTCACATTTTCTTGAAAGAAACAATCAATGCCTTTCAAAGCAATTTTTGCTCAAATGGTAAAAATATAGTTCTGAAAAAAATCAAAATAAAATAGGAAAAGGAGACTATATATTTTTTAAAGTAATTTAATATCTAAACAGATATTTTACTTTAAACTTTAAGGATATTATTTGGGTAAGTAAATGTGAGGGAAACCATTCACTGATAATATAAACAAAACATAAAATACCGGGAATGTAATTGTTGTCTATTTATTTAGAAGAATTTGAATACTTTTTCTTTTTTAAAAATAAAAAATAGAAATGAGGAATTTAGACTTAGTGCAGGAGGCACACCAGGAGGAATGTCTGGGGGCTTCTCTGGTGGTAGAGCTCCTCCATCTGGTGGCACCTCCTCTGGGCCCACCATTGAAGAGGTTGATTAAGCCAACCTGAACATAGATTTAGTACTGTTTCACACCAAACATTGAAGAGCCCAAATTTGTGGCAAATGTCAGGACAGTTTTAAAGTTGAGCTGCTATAGTAAATAACTGGGCATTCTTAATACTTGAATATGAAATACGTATGTGGGGAAAGGAAATAACATTGCACTTTATAAGCACTGAATTGTAAGTGGAAAATAGTGTCTTAAACAAAACTGCGTTTAAAGTTGGCACCAAAAATGTAAGAATGTGTTAATAATTTTACAGGCAAATCAAAGTAATAGAAAGATGGCAGAAGACTTTCTTCTACTGAAATTTCCATAAATGCTAATTTATAATATGGAAGAGAGGTGGAAAACATGCTGTAATTTTTCTGGCAATTGGAATGTGATTTTTTATTACTCAGTTAATTCATTTTTCAAATATGATTCTTTATAGGGTCCAGCTGGTAATGATGGTACTCCAGGACGGGATGGTGCTGTTGGAGAACGTGTAAGGGCAATTTCACTGATTAAAAAATCTGGAGTAATGTAAATTTGAAATCTTTGTAATACTAAAGAGTAAAAAGCTACTCTTTCTTCTCATAGCTCCAATGCAGCCCTGAAATTTCTGATTGTAACAATCTTTTTTGTAATGTCATAATTTGAGTAGATCTTATAAATGAAAGTTTGAATACACAGCCAAGTGAGATGGCATTTTTTTAATTAACAGTAGGAAAAGGTGCACCATGAAGGCTTTGGATGAGGATACATATGAAGTAGTCTAAATTTCAAACTCATTCACAAAAGTATGGCAGCACAAATAGAGCTGTGTAACATCTAAATTTCTCTACTCACCTCCTAAAGTGAATGCCCCACGAGGAAATAAACCATGTCTTTCTAAATATTGTATATTTCATGATGTGTTTTTAAATTAGACATGTGCTGAACTGAAAATATCCCCAAATTTATCTGAAACTCTAGTGTCTTTGGGCAGTCACACAGTTGTCTCAGACTACTTAGTAGTAAATGGAAGGCAAAAACAAAAACCCTCTCTAATGTCTATTATGATGCAGAGGCTCTTTCCACTCCAGGAGCTCATCATGTAGCAGAATGGGCTTTGAAACCTGAGAGACCTGGTTGGAATCTTGATTCTTTAAGTAACTAGCTATGTGATCTTGAACATATTTTCTGAACCTCAATTTTCAAGTACTTTAAATATGATTCGTACCTATACCACTGGGCATTTGTGTTTCAAATAACTTGTTTAAAGTATCTAGTAGGCACTCAAAGAGAGGGGAAGAAAGAGTTTTGAAGAATCTTGGGGTAAGGCCACTCCCCTCCATCTACCGTAAAGCCAAGGAATGCAAATTCTCTTGGCATCTAGGTTTTTCCTTCGGTCGGTAATATATTATCCAGTGTGGTAGTCTTCAAAGATTTTGCTGATGTACCCCTGATATAATTTTGAAAATCTATGAACTCCTATGCATAATTTAAGTTGCCATCACATTTTATTTTAATCACAAGTTTTAATTGTTGCAAAGGAGGTAATTCTTGGTAAATTCTAAATGTACATGTGCTTTCAATATATTTTTTTCAAAATCTTGGAGTTGCCAATTCAGCTTATTCAATGTATTATGTATCAATTTTCCAACCTAATTGCCAGAGCTTATCCTGGTTGCCAAACTAATCAGTCAAATAAGACTTAACTTCTGTCAGAAAAAAGGTCTGACTCCGTTTCTCAAGTCAAATAATTATATTAATACACGTTCATGTAACAATAATCTCATCTCTGACTTAAAGAGACAAGTAAGATTCGGAGCCTTGTCATAATGGGGTCCTCTGGGTAAAATAAGGAGCCTCCTCTTTCTTTCCGAATACCTCTTCGCTTTATTCTTAAGTGAACTGTGCATTCTGGAAAAGTCCCTTAGTTTGATGCCCAGTGGTGTTTATTCTTCGAAGCACTGCAGCATAATAAGATTGCAGATTGTATGATATCTGCTTTTATTTCATAAAATGAGAGAAGGGTGATTATTAAAGAGGAAGTAGGGAAGGATGCTCCAAGCCAGTTTTCTGAAAGAACACATATGAAGTTGAAAATCTGGAAAGTGGTTTCCTTAGAATTTTCCGTTTTTACACTCTTTGGAAAGTTTTTGTTTATACCAAGTGCACGGATACCCCAGTTAGAAGGCTTATTGGTCTAAGAAACATGCTGAATTCTGGAGGTGACCACTCCTATAGTCCAGCAATCTTGACTATGGGAATAATAGGGTGAGAGTGAGGGGAGGGATGAAATTGGGGGAAAATATCTCATTCTTTTCAGTTTGATTTATTAATAAGCAAATATAGTTAAAATATTTAAGTAAAATATTAGTAAAATAATAAATATGTTTTAAAAAGTTATATTTTTCCTTCTCATGAATAGCATGAGCATATAGAATACGGCTGTTTTAGAATTAATATTAAAAAGATAATATCATGGTTTTCTTGTCAGGGTGATCGTGGAGACCCTGGGCCTGCAGGTCTGCCAGGCTCTCAGGGTGCCCCTGGAACTCCCGGTCCCGTTGGTGCCCCAGGAGATGCAGGACAAAGAGGAGATCCGGTAAGGAGAGTCAGTTTCACACTGACAGTTATAAACATCAACATACTGTATTATGAGCTACATATATGCCTGCATTCAATGACATGTGTGTTTGATTAAGGACTCTAAACAAAGAATGATAAACAGTCAATTAGGAATTAATTTTTTTAGTCTTAAAAATTTGATTTCTAATAGGTATTAGGTATAGGTAATAGGTATTCTATAGGTAATAGGTATTCAAAAACCCTGATGCTTTGACTTTCATCATCTAAAAATGTTGTTGTTTATAGGACATGTAATAAGGATGTGTCATGTTAAATTTAAGCAAGTAATGTCTTATGTAAACAACTAAGGTGATCTTCATTCAGTGAAGACCATAGATAAAATCGACTATAGAAATGTCATTGGGGTTATAGTGAGCACATTCTTACACCTAGGGACTTCAGCCTGGTTTTAATTAATTAGCCATAGAACTATACACTTAGATACACACATACACATATATAAGTATTCAACTACAAACATATATTCTTGAATTCTATGTCTATATAATGCATCCATATTTTTGTATTAATATCTGTGAAAATTTCTTCTAGGGTTCTCGGGGTCCTATTGGACCACCTGGTCGAGCTGGGAAACGTGGCTTACTTGTAAGTTCTCTGTTGTTTTTTTTTAAAATATATGTCTTCTTACGTAAAATATACTCCCAAAGAAGGAGTACAATTTAAGACTCATAAGTGAAAATTACCAGATTCTTCAAGCTTTGAACAAAATGTTGATTTAAAATGATACCCAGGAGTTTATATTTGTTTTTATAATGTTAATATAGCTCCTCTGAATTTAACTAAAAATTATTTCAATAATCAATTAAGACTTTTAGAGTCACAATTTTCTCCCAAAATAACAGGAGAAATAGTGCCATTCTCTGAGATTTTCTAAAAATTACGTAGGAAAATGGGTTTGAAAGCTCTTTGTAAACTTGAAAAGTACTATTCAAATATATTTTATTTTCAACTAGACTGCCCTGCCCATGTTCTGATTTTTTTGCTTTTTGCAATTGCTTCGAGGTTAATGATTATTATATTGATGTCTTATCATGAGTGAATCATCTCTTACGGGCAGTCTAATGGGTCATGTTTCTTTCACACACATTATATAAATCAATATCTGTATTCAATATCAATATCTATATTCATGAAGAACAATTATAGCCTTAAAATTATGACCTATTATTAAATCATCATTCTCAGCTTTGATTTGAGCTAGGCTAGAGAAGATTTTATAGTTACATGGCATGTCAAGTGAATGGTTTTCTAACCAGTTACAATTTGTTTTCCATGATTAAATGAACTCTAGTTAATAATTTAAATAGGTGCTTTCTGGTTTAGTTTATTTTAATTATGAAATTTAGGGGCATCCCTAAAATAAAATAACCTTTCTGACATTATAAAAACATTCAAACTGATTTTAGTATTTAAATTTACATTGTTTTATACAATATGTAGAAGTTACTGAGGTCTAGTCTTGTTTTTATTATAAAAAAGATTCTCGTACTGTTTGAAAATTAGGGTATCCAATTTAAAAAATAAGAACCAAACAAAATAAGAACAAAAAACTAAGGGAAAAGTTAACCTGAGAGCCAGTGTATTTGATAGTATCTTCCATTCTCCAAAGTCAGATTGATAGAATTTCAATTCTCTTTTAGAAAAACTTTAAAGACAACAGAAGCTTTCCCTGTAGTAGGTGACCCTGTGTTACTTGTCAGTTTACTGTGAACCACTAGACCCTTGGAGCTGCCTTTACTACCCGAGGCTTTTACAAACAAAGAAAAAGTCTGACTGATAAGATTGATCAGATAATTTTCACTTCTTGGTGTAGCTTCTGTCCCACAATTAGATTCTCAACTATTGCTTTTTCTTTAGTTTCTCAGGATCAGGGTTGATTGATTTGGGTACAGATATTGCAGATATGAGGATAACATAGAGTTCTTTGTGTTTTCTTTGGCTGGATGTGGTTCGATGATGATATTCCTCTTTCATTTGTTCAAACAAGTTTTTGCCAGTTTCTTATTTTTCCACCAGTTTTATTGAGCTGTAATTGACATATAACACTGTACTTGTTTAAGGTAATAATGATTTGATATAGGTGTATATTGTGAAATGATTACCACAGTAAGTTTAGTTAACATCTATAATCCCACATAGTTGCAAATTTTATTTTCTTGTGGTAGAACTTTTAAGATCTACTCCCTCTGCAACTTTCAAATATGGCCAATTTCTTAACATAGTCCCAGCTCATATCTAGTTAGTTTGTCTGCATATGCAAATTTAATAAACATTTTATTCTTAGAAGTAACATAAGTAAATAAGAACTCACGTTTTAATTTAAAAGAATCTATATATGGTGGCAGTATTTTTACATAATGATATCAGCTAAATATGTGAAATATAATCTTTGGAAAATGTCTCAGATAGGCTAGATCAAACTTTAAAATACCTCATTTTAGTCTGAATGTAGGATAAACATAAAAAAACTGAATCTTTAGGAAAGCGTTATTATACATCTTATGATTTTAACGATTGCCTTAATTCCTTGAGAAAAAGAGACAAAAATTCCTAGGTCTAATACTATTTAGATAAGTAAATATATTAGTTCATATAAAATACAGTACCCAAAATTGTAGCAAATACAATTGCACAAAGTAAAATTGTAGTAAATTGCAGTCTCAACAGGCGATATCCATGCTATGACCCTATCTCTAGGGACCCCAAGGACCTCGAGGTGACAAAGGTGATCATGGAGACCGAGGTGACCGAGGTCAGAAGGGTCACAGAGGCTTTACTGGTCTTCAGGGTCTTCCTGGGCCTCCTGTAAGTTATCCCTTTAAGTATTATTTGCCCTGCATGTGAGAATACACAGGTATCTTGACATGAACATTTGTCTATAAAATGGATGGGGTTTTTTTGTATCTTATTTTCATTTCAAAGAATATCTCGATGAATAACTAATTACCTAGCTATCCAATATAATTGTTCATATATTTGCTGTAATTTTGTAGGAAAGAAATAAAGCAAAAGGATATATGCATCATTACTCCTACAGTTGTCTTTAGTATTGGTCAACTCATGAAACATTATAGAGGTTGATGACTTTATGAAAGTAGTTTATGTTGCTAAAGTCAATGACTGGACATTTGAAAAAGCTAAGAATGGTAAAACGTAGGATATAAATATTTTGGCATCATTATTTTTTCCTACTAAGGGTCCCAATGGTGAACAAGGCAGTGCTGGAATCCCAGGACCATTTGGCCCAAGGGTAAGTAACAAAACTTACTTATTGCAGATGTAAATAACAATGCTCCTGGTGGCATACTGTTAGTGCTTCAGTATCATTTTCATGGTACTGAAGTTGGAGTTGGCCTAGGTTCTCTGAAGCTGGCAGCAAACATATGAGACAAACCATTCACATTGACCTTTAAGTAGAAATATCCTGAAATATGACATATTACTTCATGGGCCCACATTAAAATCTCTTACCTAGGGTGGATGTACTCATCTGTTAGTTCATTTTCTTACTCTGTGTTTATTGAAATTTCCATTTAATTGTACTCTTTGAAATGATATAATAGGATTTACCATGAAGTGGAGATAGATTTTGAAGCTGTATTTATTTTTTTCCCTTAAGTAATTGTAATAGTTCCTCAGAAGTGTTTGGCATAAGGCTAACTAGGAAGCAAATCATAAAATGAAACCAATATTTGAAGCTTATAGAAATTCTACATTAGTATTAATGCTGCCTCTAATAGGTCATTAATGCCGTAAGACAATTGACACACATAATTACTTAGGAAAATCATTAGAAAAAATTTCTGCATCTAAATACAGTGCAAACAAATCACACATAAAATTGAGAACAGTATCAAAATTACTAGGATGTGATGAGTTTCTGGGGTATAGGCGCACAAATTTAATTTATATCAGACACTCCTTCTGTCATTTTCTTACTCCTACTTAATTGAATTTCTAGTTAGGTGTACAATACATGAAATTTGATGAAACACTGCCTACCAGTAAAAGTAGATGACTAGTCCATTAACGTTTTTAATTGACACTGGTCTTTTACCTTGCATGGATGGTGGAAAATTCATGTGTGATGAAGTAGTAAACATTAGAAAGTGCTAGAACTCCATTTATTAGTCATTAGGAAAACGAATATGAGAAATCACTCTGATAATTCCATAAAGAAATAGTTCTTTGATCAGAGAAAGGTATTGTAAAGATTTTCTTCCTAGAATCTAAAATGCAGTCTTTGTTGCTTACAGGGTCCTCCAGGCCCAGTTGGTCCTTCAGGTAAAGAAGGAAACCCTGGGCCACTTGGGCCCATCGGGCCTCCTGGTGTACGAGGCAGTGTCGGAGAAGCAGGCCCTGAGGTAAAATCACAGATTTGTATGCAAGTGATTGATTGATTCTATTGATTCTCATAGCTTGGATTCTGTCTAAAGAATGTCTGTGCAGCATGATGGACAAAAGACTTCAGGGAACCCTGAAAACAAGTCTGAAAGTCACATAAGAGCTTGTCTGTATAAGTAGCTATTTCAAACATTTTAATACAGATTATTCAGAGTATATAAAATCAGAGTCCAAGCTACCTAGACCTTGACTTCTTGTGATATCAATGAAAGCAAATAGTAAGTTATGACTGTATTATAATTAGAGTTATGGAAATGTTGCTTTGCTTTAAAAGGCAATAGACTAAATGTGAGATTTGATGAATGCATTCATTCATGAAAATGCTGGAAAGTGAAGCCTATGAAATCGAAGAGTTATTTACTGAAAACGAAATTCAGAAAGGATTTCAATGAAAACTTTTAATAAAATATTTCTGTAGTATTGACTTGAGGATTATGTAAAGCTATAAAAATTGCTTTAGTTAGACTTTGGCTTCTTAGAAGACAAACTTTGAGAAACAGTCTCCTCTATCTGCCATGCTTGCATGTATATATGTGCATGTGTATATATGAGTTTATGCATCCCTCCCTCGTGTTTCTTCCTCTTTGGTTTTATTTTCCTTTTCTTATTCTGTCTCTACCCTTTAGTGTCAATACCATTAAGCCAAATATTTATTACATGGAAAGAATAGCTTTACATTTCCTGTGGTCGTCAAGAGGAATATTTTCTATTTGTTTATTTCTCTATCTTTAAATGGAAAACAGCCACAGAATTGGAATACCTCTGACTTATGTGGCTCTCGATTGACTTCATCTTGTGTTTTAGTGGTCCTTGATAGAAAAAAGATCCCCTCCCCTGAGATTAGCATAAAGGAATGTATGGAATCATGATATGATCTTAAAGAAAAAAAAACCACACAGATTTTAAAGTCTCCTGACGGTGAGGAAATGTTTGCACTAGAGGTTGATGCAACTTTCCAGAGCCATGTAACAAGTGGCGGAGCCAGTAACAGAACTCCAGCCTTCTGCCTGCCAGGACTGTACTCCCCACGAGAGATGTGGACCACACATATCTTCAGGTTGTTGGTTAATTCTCTCAAGTTGCTGAGTTCTTCCTTGAGAAAATGCAGAAGGAAATTAATAGAGAGGATCCACTTTTCTAGCCTCTGCCAATTTTTGTGCTTATCTCCCTTTTGCTCTAGTAGTTCTTGTTTGGCAAAAAAAAGTAAGACAGCTCTTTATTTTTTGCTAATAAAAAGGGCAAAGAGAACTTCCTCCAGTTTTGTTTAGTATAGAGAGGATTTTGATCTACACACTAAATAATGCACATAAAAAGACTTCCTGTGCTTTCCCCCTTATTTGGGAATACGGGGAAATTCTCTTGCGGGTGTTTCTTGTGTGTATTTCCTTGGCGTTGATGTATAGTCTTATAGAACTAGCACCCACAACTCCTCTGCATATCCTCATTCAGCTTCTGTCCATAAATCCTTTTAAAACATCTTAGTTGTGCCTTGCTCAGAATAGTTTGGAAATGAGTGTGCATATCTATATATTCTTAACATAAAGTGTATTGCATCTTCAAGGGTAAACATCAAAGCAAATATTTTGTGCTTTGCTCTTTATTTACCTCAGATGCCAACTTGCAGATATGTTGCCTGAAAAGCAATTATGCATCATTTCTCACCCTTGGAATGTTACAGGTTCGCAGGCCAGAACCATCTAGTTTAAAAAGGGCATGAGTCACAGATCTCCCAAGTACCATCACATTGGGGTGTTGCATTGTAACTCTCTCTGCACCAAGTCCCATCAATGCCTTTGCGTCCAATAGAAAAACAAAAACCAAAAAAATGTGTTAAATGTATTTCCAATTTTTTTAAATTAGGGTCCTCCTGGCGAGCCTGGTCCCCCTGGCCCTCCGGGTCCCCCTGGCCACCTTACAGCTGCTCTTGGGGATATCATGGGGCACTATGATGAGAGCATGCCAGATCCACTTCCAGAGTTTACTGAAGATCAGGCAGCTCCTGATGACAAAAACAAAACGGACCCAGGGGTGCATGCTACCCTGAAGTCACTCAGTAGTCAGATCGAAACCATGCGCAGCCCTGATGGCTCTAGAAAGCACCCAGCCCGAACTTGTGATGACTTAAAGCTTTGCCATTCTGCAAAGCAGAGCGGTGAGTAGACAGCTGCCCATTTGAGCAAAGCTCATTGCTTCTGATGTGTAATTCTCCAATGCATTCCAAAATATTTTATTTACTCTCTATTTAGTGATAGACACAAGAGAGAAAATGGTGGACAGTCACAGAGTTTGTGGTTTAGTGGTGGGGATGGCCAATGATATGAAAAATTAGGGCGTGAGAAGCTAAGCGCTTTAATAGAGGACGTAGCCTATTCATGATCCAGTTTCACGGTGGTAGTTCCAATTCCATCCAGAAGTCTTAAAATATTGATAATTTTGTGGTGATATAAATGTCCAAAATACTTGCTTACGGAAGGTTAAATATATTTGGTTGCCTCAGTAATTCTCAGGGATTTAATATGCTAACATATAGTTGGATCATCAAGAGTAGAATAAAGTATAAATTTTATTTCCCAAATTTATTTGAATATGGAATTCTTTTCATGTCACTTACTGTTCTACAAATCACACTTCAGTAATCTCTGCTGCAGGATTATGTTATAGTTACGTTATAAAATATTTTGGAATTAAATAGTCTTTTTCTCTAGTTGTATATACCATGCCTGAAGTTTGCAAAATTCTATCATTTTGATTAATCTAATAAGACCTGGAAAAGAAAGATCCTAGGCCATAGGAATGAGCTATGAAATGCTTAAGAGTTTCAGTTAACTTTGAAATGATATTGACAGGGATAGCTAAAATGGTTATCTTTTGCAGAATAAGCAATTCAATTACTAACTCTATACCTTACATCCCACCACCAAATAAATGCCCCTTCATTTCATTTAAAATGCAGCTTTTCCTACATAGTTTATATGTATATTTTATGTATACATACATATATTTATATATTTTATACATACATTTTATATATACATACATATATTTATATTTTTTATACATATATTACATATACTATTATATAAATGGTATATATTTATATATATGTATCTAAATATACATGTAATATATATACATATATTTTATATATGTACAAAATATACACACAGATGTGTACATAGGCATATATGCACAAAAATTTATTATTTTGTGTGTTTACTGACTGTATCTCTAGCACCAAGCACTATCTTGGTATAGCCTGCTTCAAGGATCTCTTCTACATGAGAAGATCAATTCTAAATAAGGCCAGTGAGATAATTCATAACATTCTAATTGTAGTTTGACTCATTTACTTACTTTATTCATAGTTTCGAATACATTATTTTATTACATTCCATTATTATTTGTTTTAAAATATTGGCTTTACAAATTAAGTGGGAACACGTTCATTTTGGCAAAGCTGCTTACTTACTGTGGATTCTCTCTTTTTGGTATAGTTTCTCATTTGTAAAATGGGTATAATGATATTTTCTTCACATTTGTGTTTTGAGCCTTAGGCACCTTTTGGCAAGGTGCCTGGCATGTAGAAAGGGCCCAAATGCATAACAGTTACTTTTTCCTTAGCTGCAGAGTGTTTCTTTAACTGTGATTCTCTCTTCAAAGAGTCCTTAATCAATGACTCCATATTTTCGAACCCTCTGTTAATTCTTTTAGAGACTCATAATCATGTTTGAAATTCTTTTTATTTATCAAATATTTTTATTTTGGAAAATAGGTGAATACTGGATTGATCCTAACCAGGGATCTGTTGAAGATGCAATCAAAGTTTACTGCAACATGGAAACAGGAGAAACATGTATTTCAGCAAACCCATCCAGTGTACCACGTAAAACCTGGTGGGCCAGCAAATCTCCTGATAATAAGCCTGTTTGGTATGGTCTTGATATGAATAGAGGATCTCAGGTAATTTAATATGTTTACTTAAAATTGTATTCATTGCTTGTCATTATTTATTGTATGTATTTAGGACTGTGCTATTATTTTTTGACTGGGTTTATTTTGAAGTGATATATTCTCATTAGTTACAACTGCAGTATCATTGCATAAACATTACTATGAATTAAATTAACATAAATTTTGAATGATAATTTTCCCATTGATGGAATGTACAAAAGTAATTTATTTTTCATATTAGCTCCTTTAATGCACATGACACTGACTGTGGAGTAGAGTTGAAGGGATCTTGCCATAGTTGGAAGACAGGAAGTATATTTAGAGTCAGAAGACCTAGGTGACTCATACCTGGATGTCTTACTAACTTTGGGACCTTAGGAAGTCACTTAACCTTTTGGAGCTTCAGTTTCGCCATTTTAAAGTGAGGGCAATAATATTTATCTCATAGTTTCTGTGTGTATATAAGATGCTTAATATAGTGTCTAGTATTTGGTAAGTTATAGATAAATATTATATAATTACTATAATATTATTTTTAATGATTGAATCACTTTGCAAACCTTTTAGTATTATTTAAACTTAAGGCATTTTTATGATTATGTACATTGTATTGATATTTTTCTGAGTCTAGTCCCCTCTATGTTTCTTTCATGGTCCAGTGTTTAGATTCTAATTCTATTCCAGATCTCTTTATGGCAGCCTAACTCTGAAATTTTCTTCTCAGCTCTGCTCCTGACCTTTTCTCAGAACTCCTGTTTATAATAAAAATAGTAGGAGGACATTATGGGTATATGTAGGATATACTAGAATCAACCATTATTTAATGAAAAGGAAAATTTTTTAATTTAAATATACCTAAGTGAAATGTAATTTAGTTAGCATATTATGTAAAAAAACTCATATAGGAGCATTAAAAGTAAAGCTCAAAGTAGAAGATGGGTAGGAAATATCCTGTAGGAAGTTATTTTTGATTATTTGTTTTAGCTAATGGAAAACTCGTACTTCATATTTCCTACAAGTATATAACTGTCGGGTTAAAAAAGATTTTATACCAATAGTTAAGTCCTAATTCTTATTATAATTAACAATAAAAACAGTGAGTTATTTTTGCTACATGATTGAATATCCAAACCTATGCCCAAGTATATAACTTCTTCTAAAAAGTAATATTCAAGATTTTTTTTTAAACAAATAGAGAAGCAAATTTAAAAATACTTAAACTTTCTCTGGTGAGTTATAATTAGCTTTGGTTTCATCACCACTTGTTTGGGGTAGTAAGGACAAAGCTTCTTATTTGTGAATATTCATAGAAATTTTAAGATATTTTTATGTATATAGGTATAATATCTTGTTATATGAAAGAATAATACTCTTCAAAAGAAGTAATACTCTTCAAAATTAATTTGTCTGAAATCAATACACACACACACACACACACACACCCCACTATAAAACTAATCAGTATTACATATATTGGGGCCCAGGGCAGGCCGCTCCAAAATATGATTCAGTGGCATGTTGATTATTTTGAATTAAAGTTATTTAAGTAACGGTTGATGCAAGAGGGACACTTTGACCCTGCTCTTTGTCTCCCCGAAAGCAGGAAATAAATCTCCCTTGTGAAAAGTACCGTTCCTGTACTGGGGGACAGAAAGACATTTTTATCATCAGAGACAGGGAATTTAGAGCCAAGAAGCCTGTATAAACAAACCTTGTTACTTCCTTATTAATTTACTACCCAAGCCCAAACTTTAAATTCCTTACCAATTACATACCCAAACCTAGGTTTCTTTGTCCTGTCAATTCCTTTCAAATTTATTGTTTTATTGTTTTTTTGGTTTTTTTGTCTAAAAAGTATAAAAGCTGCCTGCTTTGGCCACTTCTTAGGTCCCATTTCTATGAGACCTGTGTCCTGATTTAAAGTTGTTTCTTTTTCTCCTGTTAATCTGTCTTGTGCCAATTTTATTAGTCCAACCATAAGAACTCAAGAGGGGTAGACACATATAACAAAGACTCTTTTTGTTTTTCTAGTTTGTTTATGGAGACCACCAGTCACCTAATGCAGCCATTACACAAATGACCTTCTTGCGCCTTTTATCGAAAGAAGCCTCCCAGAACATTACTTACATCTGTAAAAACAGTGTAGGATACATGGATGATCAAGCTAAGAACTTCAAGAAAGCTGTGGTTCTCAAAGGGTCAAATGACTTAGAAATCAAAGCAGAGGGAAACGTTAGATTCAGATATGTAGTTCTTCATGATACTTGCTCTGTAAGTACTTTTGATCCATATTGATCTGGTTGAAGAAAAAAATCATTTTGTTAAAAATACTGCCCTGGCACTAGAGGTGGGGGCAATTTTACCCTGTATATAAACACAACAGCAGTTTGTTTATAGTTGTTCCTTAGGGTAAATTTGAATGTGTGTTAGTACGTGAAATACCGGTAGAGGTTTTAATACAAAACAATAAAGGACTGGATCCTTGCAGCTCTTTCGTAAACTCACTTTGGTTCTCCTGCAAGTTACTTAGTTTATTTAATCTCAATTCCATGCTTATGATTTCCTGATTCTAAAATATGCAATCAATCTGAGTTACCTTACATTTTTCACTGATTTATACGTCTTCCCCCTTGCATATCTAGATATAAAAAAGGAAAATAGTTAATGATGAATTATGGTTTCACTTGTGAAAATCAAAAAGGCTTTCATAATTTATATTGTTAGTGACCATTTGGGAAGCTGCAAAAGAATAAAGGTCATTTTCTCAATTTAAAGAATGAGAGAAATGCCTGCCAGTTATGCCAGTATCTCACTTCATGTTAGCAGCGCTCTTACTTTTAAATAGTGTTCTAAAAATCATTGCTTTTACCTTATAAAAACTGGTTTGGAAGCTGCTGTCCAAAATCTTTGGAGTAATTTGTATATGCTGTTAACCCGTTGTACCATTTAATTCCAGAAACGAAATGGAAATGTGGGCAAGACCATCTTTGAATATAGAACACAGAATGTGGCACGCTTGCCCATTATAGATCTTGCCCCTGTGGATGTCGGCAGTACAGACCAAGAATTTGGCATCGAAATTGGGCCAGTTTGTTTTGTGTGAAGCAAGCCGAGATACATCAACAATGAGCACCACCCCGACCCTCAATGACCACCACCATTCACAGGACTTTGACTGTTTGAAGCTGATCCTGAGACTCTTGAAGTAATGGCTGATCCTGCATCAGCATTGTATATATGGTCTTAAGTGCCTGGCCTCCTTATCCTTCAGAATATTTATTTTACTTACAATCCTCAAGTTTTAATTGATTTAAAATATTTTTCAATAAGCGGTTTAGGTTTAAGATGATCCATGACTATGACAACCTTTAAAAAAAGTAAACTGTTTGAATAAATAAATCTCCATTTTCTTCAATTTATTTCAATGTAATGACAAAATTGCTTAGTATTTATAAGAAAATCTTTCTTCCTGGCAGATAGCTTAAAGAGTGGGGTATGTAAGACCAAACACGTTTATTTCACGTGGCTGCAGTTGGAAAAATAGAAAGTAGTGCCCTTTTGTGACCTCTCATTTCCAGATTATCAATTAAAAATGAAAGCAAAATGTTTATCCTTGTGATTGAAACCCACATGCATGTCTTGATATTGTATAACTAACATGGAGACTCTTTAAAGGGAACCATGAAAAACATATCAGTTTCTCACTGTCTTAAATGGAATGTTAAAATAGTATATATTCAATGGAATTTCTGAAAAAAAAGTAATCCTAAATTTTTGTAAAGTGTGGTGAATCTAGACTTCTTCCTCATTCAATTTTAAAGCTACTTTCCCCTCTTGACTCGATCTATCAATATAGGTAGAAGTTAAATGAGTATACCGTTGAATACATTTGAATTTCCTTGCTTAAGAAAACATAGAATGCTAAATAATTTCCACATAACTTTAAAAAAAAATGTTCAGGACCCAAAGTTGAGAGTCTTCCACATGTACAATCTCATCTTCCTGAGGCCTATAATGAAGAAAAGGATTTAGAAACTCAGAGTTGTGGAGCTGATTCTAATCAAATCTGATGATTGGAATTAGAACATTTGGCCTTTGAACTCTCATAGGAAAAATGACCCAACATTTCTTAGCATGAGCTACCTCATCTCTACAAGCTGGGATGGACTTACTAGTCTTGTTTATATTTTAGATACTAAAAGGTGCTATGCTTCTGTGATTATTCCAAGACTGGAGATAGGCAGGGCTAAAGTGTATTATTATTTTTCCTTTAACGATGGTGCTAAAATTCCTTCTATAAAATTCTTTAAAAATAAAGATGGTTTCATCAATACCATTTGTGAAAACATAACTGTTACACTTCCCGTTTCTGAAAGAAGGAGCATTGTTCCAGCGCCTGTTCACTGTTCATCTGTCATACTGTATCTGGAATGTTTTGTAATACTTGCATGTTTCTTAGACTAGAACATGTAGGTCCCCTTATGTCTCAAGGATTTTTTTTCCTTAATTGCATTTGTTGGCTCCATTTTTATTTTTTCTTTAAAAATAAACAGCTGGGACCATCCCAAAGGACAAGCCATGCACACAACTTTAGTGATGTATCTCTGCAAAGCATTGAATTAAATGCACGCTTTTGTCATGTCAATGGTTTTCGTTTCGTGGAATTCCTTTGAACATATTAGATCCATTTCATTTTCAGTAGTGAAAAGTTAGGTGTTGTGGTATTCTTTGTTTGCCATTTGTTTAAAAGATAAAACAACAAATAACTTTCATCATGTAGATACCGGCTTATAAAGAAAATCAATTTGCAGCATCACTCACAAAGGCAACACGACACTAATTATCACTCTCTATGCCCTTAAAAATCTCAGGGTACTGACTATTGATAACAAGAGAAAAGCAACTTATTTTTCATGGTTGAATAAACTGTGATAATAAAACGTATGTCCCAGTGTATCACATATGAATTTAGCCTAAATGTTTGCAGAGTTTTACCTTCAATATTTATTTCACAATATTTTCTCCCAAATTGGTTATTATTTGAGCTCCACGTCTTGATTTTGAATATTTGAATATGTATATATCTAAAGACTTGTGAGTTTTGTTTGTAGTAACACTTCCTCCAAGTCCAACCTGTACAAGTTGTACAAGTTCAGCTAGATGAGCCAGAAATGCGTGGTGATTCTCTTAAGTCAAAAGCACTAATAATTTTCAGCTATAGAAATACCACTTCTTATTTGAACCTCAGGAATGTTACAAATAAAAGGCTGTCCCAGACCATTCCAGAATCCCTCAAATTTCTTGCCTTTGTTCCATATCTATAGGTTTCATTAGACGAGTGTACTTCTTTCCGTCATGTCCAACACACCCCCAAAACTCTGCATAATCAAAAGTGAAATAATCTGCAGCTGGGGAGGATGGTGAAATTAATTTATTATTACTTTATTAAAAATACAAATGAAAGTTCCCCAAATGAACAGAAAGGAAGAAAAATAGCAAAGAAAACACAGACAATGCCGATAAAGTCCCAGACTCCTAACACAAAATTTGGCAAATGAGCCAGTTTCAATGTAAATTATTTTAAATTAAAAAAAGATTCAAAGAAATTGTAGAGAACATTTCTCCTCACATCAATGTTGTTATATGGCAGAAAGCAAGTGCAAGAAAAATCTGGAAAAAAAAATAATCATTGGAACCACCTCACTTAGAGTTCCTATCCCACCATGAAAAAAGAACACCTCAGGATAACACTTTTCTTTGAAATTATGAAAATTTTAGGAGAGACTAAGAATAACCTCTTAAAAGCTGATTTGGGGGCTGAGGTCCAACAGTGGCAAACCAAGGCAATGATGCTGCAAAGACAACCAAAAGCCTATGGAGCGTGGGGCCTGCCAGTAGGATGATTTTTTTTTTTTTTTATCAGACTGGCTGGCTTACCCAAGAGCAGCTTTTCTTCTCAGTCTCCTTTATCAATGATCATTTTACTCAATATGTAAATGTCAGCATTCCCCAGGGACCAGTCTTTTTCTCTTTACCTTCACACTCAATACTCTTTCTTTCATCACCGGCTTTATCCATGTCATTTCTATCTAATGTCAATAGCTCCAATGTATATACACAACCTAAATCTTTCCTGGGAGCTCAAGAAATGCATGTGTAAATGTTTAACTCACCATCTTCATTTGGATTTCAGAAGTACTAGTAGCTCATTATGTTTCAAAAAATTACTATACTTATATCTCAAAGCTGATTTATGTTCTGTGTTCCCTATCTCAGAGAAGAGCCTCATCATTCATCCATTTAGGCAGGCCAGAAACCTGGTAGTCATTCTTGTCACCTCTCTCTCCCTTACAATGCCAGAACCCTGGCATTGCTAAGTATTTTCAATTTTGCTTCCTAAATGTTCCTTACGGCCATACCCTTCGCTCTACCTCCACTGCCATTATCCTAGCTCACATTATCATTATTTCTCACCTGGGCTCCTTCAATAGCCTTCTAAAAGGTTTTTAAGCATCCATTCTTACCCTCTTCTGATCCATTACTCCCAGGAGAACCAGAGCGATCAATCTGAAATATAAACCTGAATATGTCACCTCACTCTCCGCCACCATCCAACACAACACACAGACATGCACGCGCACGCGCACACACACACACACACACACACACACACATCCTTAAAAAGCTTCACTGGTAGCTTCTAGGATAAAGACAAAAATACTTAAACTTTATGAGGCTCTGGCATGACCTGACTTCCTGCCTAATTCTCAAGCTTCATTTTGCCACCATCTGCTTTATTCTCTGCTTCACACACAATGAATTTCTGTCCATTTCCTAAACCAGATTCCCCATCCTGTCAAAGGCCATCTGCATTTGCATTTATTTTGCCCAGTTTACTAGTACTCATCTTTTAGAGCTCTGTTCAGTGCTGTATCCTCATGAAATCCTCCTAGAGTCCTCACCCTTCACTACCTCCCAGGTTAGATAACATCCCCCGTTATAAATTTTCTTGGCACCTTGTATTTTTTCCTTATAGCACAAATTATGATGCTTTCTATAATTGTATGATTATTTGATTAGTCTTAATCTTCTCTATTAATTGTATTTTTTATAAGGGCAGGGGCTCTTTACAAGGATCCAACATACTGCTTGATATTTGTGTTTGTTCAAAATACATTCATTGAATGAATGATGAGAAAATATCTACTGTGTAACTGGAAAAGTATATTTAGAGAATATTCATAGTTGATTTATGTACTAGCATGAAGCAGATGTCATTATTACTATTGTATTTTGATTACTGTTTCTATTTCTATTACTAGATAGAAAACATAACAGAAGAAGTGATTCTATCCACAAAGGCAATAACAACATACAACACTAAGGACCTAACATGATAAGACATTTATAGAACCTGATTAAAAAAAAACATAACTTTTGACGAAGGTATGTAAAATAAGATAAAATGGGCATAATTGTGCCTTTTTCTCACATAGGGAAACTCAGTATTTGAAAAATGTAATTCTTTTTCCTAAATTAAAATATAAGTTTAGCACAATCTTACTTAAAATCCCTGTAGGATCTTAAAAGCATGGGGCATGACAAAACCATTTTAAAGCTCGTTGGAATCAAAAATATGCAAGAAAAATGTTAAGGAATCCCCCCCAAAACAGAAATGCTGAGTAAAGATGGGTCACTCTTCCTATTAGATATGAAAAAAATAATAAAAATCTACTGACCATCGTAAAAGAAGAGTATTTAGACAAGAATCTATATATCTAGGGCTTCCCTGGTGGCACAGTGGTTGAGAGTCCGCCTGCCGATGCAGGGGACGCAGGTTCGTGCCCCAGTCCGGGAGGATACCACGTGCCGCGGAGTGGCTGGGCCCGTGAGCCATGGCCGCTGGGCCTGCGCATCCGGAGCCTGTGCTCCGCGACGGGAGAGGCCACAGCGGTGAGAGACCCACATACCACAAAAAAAAAAAAAAACACAAAACAAAAGAATCTATATATCTATATTAGATTTATATATATAAATACATGTCTATATTATATTTTTAATGTATAATTAAATTAATTCTCATTAATTCAATAAATGGTGTTACAGTTACTTGATAGACATTTATCATTTTAAAGAATGTTTCCTTCCTTGGTCCTTAAATCAAGACATTTCCCAAATGGACTGAATATTTCACTTTTTAAAAAACCTCTAAATGTAGTATTTGCATAAATTATTTTGAGTAGTTTAATAATCTTGGAATGGTAATGAAAGCAAATATATAAATAACAAAGTAAAATGTTGAAATATCAGATTCTAAAATTTTAAATCTATATTATAAAACTCAATGAGCATGCATAAGAGCTTGTTTAAACAGGGAAAATTTTTGTAATAACTATGACAGAAAAGACTTGCTATACTTTACATGCAAAAAAAAAACCCCTTAAAAATCAGTACAAAAAAGCAAAATTATGCAAAATCCTATATAGATAATTCAGAAAGTCATAATATAAAGGCCAATAAACATGTGGAAGAAATATAATGTCATTAGAAAGAAAAACTGCAACCAAAACAGTAAGATATTAAATTTCATCTATCAGAATTTGACAAATATTAAAATGTTTGATTGTAATAGGTGTAAAAGAAGACGCAGGAAAACACTCACATACACTTTCTGTCTCTTTTTCCCGCTGGATGTGGAAAGTATAGTTACAGTCATTTTATCAAATTGGTTTACTTAGAGTTCCTGTAAATGTGAGTAGATAGTGCCACCAGAAGTGATCTGGGGGTAGGAGAAAGAAGAGGATACACTGGAGATCTTCCAGATCTATGAATTTTAACAGATGATGAGTAACTTAAAATATCATTTGTAAAAATTGCAGATACAAATATAAAATAGAATGGAACTTAAAATTCACATAACAAAACCAATTTCACAATGGTGGCCGATTAATTTACACTATAGCCTAAGAATCTGTTGTGAGTGCATGTTTTTTTTTTTTTTTGCGGTACGCGGGCCTCTCACTGTTGTGGCCTCTCCCATTGCGGAGCACAGGCTTTCGGACGCGCAGGCTCAGCGGTCATGGCTCACGGTAGCAGCCGCTCCGCGGCATGTGGGATCTTCCCGGACCGGGGCAAGAACCCGTGTCCCCTGCATCGGCAGGCGGACTCTCAACCACTGCGCCACCAGGGAAGCCCGTGAGTGCATGTTTTGCTTGTGTATTTCATGTAAGGAAGGATATTGGTATATTTTTTGTTTGGAATGTAGTATCCAGTTGATGCTACAGGAAGTCATTCCATGCTTTATAGGCTGTTTTTACCATTTTACCATTTTGTGGGTAAAACAGACCAATATACCAACTGAATTGAATAAACACATGGTTATAACTGATCTAAATGGAGTATGCACAGTGGAACCACAGAACTAAGCCCTCTAAAGTAGGCTGGGATTTGGAGAGGAGGGAGAGCAAAGAAGACTACCTGGAAAAGGTTTTCTCTTAATGAGTTGTGAGGGATTAAGACAGTGTCTTGAGCAATGAAGGCATACCAGATATAAGGAACAACATAAATTAGGGTATGCAGTTCTTAAGAGCTGTGGCTTGTTCAGGGAATCCCAGTTAGGCTGACATGGCAGTAGACTGCCTACAAGGGATTGTTTGGAGTTAAAGTAGAAAGAGGTACCATGAAGGTATGTCAAGCTAAAGAGATTGAAAATTATTCTGAAGAAGTTTTTTTTTTTTTTTCGGCAGCTATTTTTGGTTATAAGCTGGGAGTGTAAACATACTCTCTAGAGAACCCTTGGAAATGTGTGAGGAGGGTGTTTGTGATTATAACAGTTGGGAAATATTCTAGGCATTTTATGGATGGACCAAAGATGTTGAATATCTTGCATGCAAGCTAATCCCTTTGAACAAAATCTGAACCATCCAAAATATCAATAGAACCTTTACTGCAAAATACCGAAGTTTTAAGCAAAGAAGTTACATATTGTGATTTGCATATTGGAAAGATCACCTCGGCAGCAATACTCAGGGAGAATTTTTACTGTGTGTGAGACTGACAACAGAGAGTTTAGTTAGAACAAGTTTGGAGAAAAAGTAACAGGGAATGAGAAGTCAATGCCACTGAGGATGGAGAAAGAGAGATGGACTTGAAGAGATTGAAGAAATAGAATCAACAAAATCTGATGAAAGAGTGAGAGGGTGAGACAGCAAGAGATTTAGGATTGTTCTCAGGTTTCTGGCTTCTTAGGTACCTGGATGGAAGATGATGATATTTACTAACATGGGGAATAGAAAAGGAAACAGGCTGAGGATGTAACTGATGTGTGTATGGAGCATCTCTCTGGAGATAAAGTGGGTGTTATATCTAAAGATATGTGAGCCATCACATCATGCAATAATGCAGTTTCTATTCTCATTTTTGCCCTTTCATGACTAAACTCAAGAAGACCAATAGAAAGAAATGTGAAGAAAGATGAAAATTCTGGTTGAAAATCAATCTAAGCAAAGATACCAGTGAGACTGTTATAATAAGGATCCCTAAAGATGAAATTGTACTAATTAAGCATAATCCTGTACAACTTACACTTTTCTCTGCTGGATTTGATTTTGATGCCATCAACAAACACCTCAAATGATATTTAATTCACATCAATGCCTTACCATGGTACTATCTTACAAGTTAAAAGCAAAAACAAAAAGACGAAGAGTGCATTTATTTTTATCTAAGAATACGATTCACCACAATTTAAAGAGTGTGTAACAAAAGCCTACATATATAAGCAATTACGGTTAAATGCCATCAATACTATAAGAGATTGGTCTGCACATATGTGAAGTAAAAAATGTGGATTCAGATGGTAATAAATAGAGGAAGGTAGAAATGCAATGTGAACAATTTTCCCAAGAGTTGAAACTGTTATGAGATAGATCTTATAACGAAAGGCAGCTGGAGATACAGAATGACCACAATTGTTAGTCACTTTAATGAGAAAAATGCAACAAATTGAAGACATCTGTAGTCCAAATGTAAGCCCTAAAGATTCAGATAGGCAGATGCAGTCCAAGCCCCTCCTTGAGACATCTGACAAGTTTCTCTGAATAATGCTGTGCCCTGTGGGCTCTTACAGGCAGTTACAGCCTTCACTCCTTCAAATCTGTGCTCTTGCTGATGCCACTGAGGACAGTTTCCAGGTGGTTTAAACTCAAGACAAGATTTGAAAATCAGACCCCAATCATTTTTATCAGTAGCACAAATGATAACCCTCCTTCTGTTTAGTCTCCTCTCTCTTCTCATAACCCTTGAATTAATCACAACCTTAGCCCTCAAAATTAAACCCTCCTTTTCTTAATCCATTAAAAACCAAGGATGCCAAATCCAACGCTTGATGATGCTTTCTCCACATAACCCCTCCCACCACAGGCACAGCATGCTGTCCTTTTCCCCTTTCCTTTGGAAATTTTGCTCCCTAATTATTTCATTCTGGAGCCAGATGATTTCATCGACCATCTGTATAAGGGTACTTTCCAAATCTACTTAACTGCCCCTGACCTAGTATTCTCCAGTCAGTCACACATTTTATCATGTTCAGCTATCCTTCCAAAGGAATCACTGTCATGGTGAACTGCCATGTAGAGAGCTGTGAGTAAGACTGGAGTTGTGTAACTTTCCGCTGAGTTCTTCTGTGTTAAATAGAAACATCTCTTGCCTGACTTCTGATGTCCTCCCCTTGCTGTCCCCATTGTCCCCTCTTAACCTAATTTTCCCAGCAACTATGTGTACACTCTGTGACTCTTTCCTCAGTCTAGTCTTTGAAAATAAATGTGTTCTGACCCCTTGCCAAGGTTCTTCAGTCTCATCCTCTTCTTCGCTAAGATGTTGATTCATCTTTCTTTCTTCCACAGTAGGTATCTCCTCATCTCCTGTAAATCTGATGCTGTTTCACTACACTTCCCTTGACCTCAAGGCTCTCCTCAAGTAACAGCCTTCCAATAGTTAAAACCTTTATATGGGTCTACATTGAGATGTAGATTAGAAAAAAAAAAAAGACAAAAACCTGTCACCTGGCTCTTCTAAGCTCTCTGGTCCAGACTATACTTCCAGCCTTATCCCTTACACCACCACATGAAATCCATGCTTCATCTGAAACTGGGGTAATATAAGTTGCCAAATATACTTCACACAGCCTTTCCTGAGGACCTCCAAGCAGACATGACAGTTCCTTCCTTGGGCCTTTCTAAGTGCCTTGGATCTCTCTAATACAACATACTACGTTGATTCTCATGACATTGTTATTTTCTAAATTTCATGGAATCTCATTCTCCTTGAACCTCTTTGAGCACTTGGTCCTGAGGCTTGCATTTAATAATTGCTCCGTAATGTTGTGGAAATAAATAGATTTAGGTAGCCTGGATTCTTCACTGTCCTGTGAGCATGGAATAATTATCCCTGCTTCGATTTCTCCTCTTTTTTTGTTTCTTACTCTAAAGTTGCTTTCCTTTTTACCACAATTTACCAAAATTATTCCCCTTCTTTATTACACAACTCAAGTTTTATCTTCTTTTTTTTCCTTTTTTGCGGTACGTGGGCCTCTCACTGTTGTGGCCTTTGCGGTTGCTGAGCACAGGCTCCGGACGTGCAGGCCCAGCGGCCATGGCTCACGGGCCCAGCCGCTCCGCGGCACGTGGGATCTTCCCGGACCGGGGCATGAACCCGCGCCCCCCTGCATCGGCAGGCGGACTCTCAACCACTGCGCCACCAGGGAAGACCAAGTTTTATCTTCTTAAAGACTTTTATGACAATATAATCACCACTGGCTAATTACTTTTCTCATCTACTACCTATATCTCAGATGTTTGGCCCAGCATAATTTAGCACTTAATTGTTCACCATCTGAAGGCTTTTGTACCATTTCATATGGGTTCAACTTATCTATTCTAGACAACACATTCCTAACAAGGAGTGATCATGTGTTATATTTCCCTATAGTGTTTGGCAGAGTGCTGAGTAGGAGCTTCTAGTAGAAAATGTGTTGCTCCACCCATATTCTCTCTTCAAAGCCAAAGCATCAGCTCCTGGAATATCTGTTACTGAGGACTCACAGCCATGCCCCTCATTAAAAATTTCCTTCAATCACCAAGACTGCCTTTCAGAAGGTTCTCCCACTCCACACCCCTTCCAGGTTCTGGCCCAGAGTCAATGACTGTCTGAGTCAAGGTTACACAGACCCTTCACTCTTACTGTGAATTATAACAACTCTAAAGGGCCATCTCAGTTCTAGAGCTTCTTGTAGGATTTCCCAAAGCCTCGATGTCAATTGCACGTGGGTCAGCTTCTCCTTCTGTCCAAACCTGACTTTCTGTATCTCCCGAGATGACTCCCCAGTAAATCTTCACATAAGTTGCCATAGAGTCTGTTTCCAGGGAACCCAATCTAAGACAGAGCTTAAATCTTTTTATTATTTCTCCCACCTATTTAATTATGAAATAACTCCTTTTCAAAATTGAAGCAAGTGTATCATTGCTTTTCCATCATCACTAAACTGGTGTGAAATATAGTAATCCCCATTTATAAACTTTATGGACTACATAGGGTAGCCTTTCTTCTATTAATGAATATCATGTTAGATATGGTTAAAAGATGCCAACGTCATTTTGTGTATTTTAGTGAAATTTTAAAGGGAAATAGTTTTTGAACAAGATTTAAAGAGGTAAGAAGAAAAAGGAGGAAAAATATGATCAGATAAGAATTTGTTTAAAAAAATATTGGCTATAGATGATTACCTTTTTTTCTTTATGACATTAACTCAACAAGTGATTCTTCAAAAATTTCTGAAGACCTTAGGTGTGGTAAATTGGGAAACCTAAAGATTTAGGGAAAGCTTTCATGTATGCTCCATCATATAAAATATTTTCACCAATGTTGTATCAAGCTCACTTAGTGAGTTATGATTCAATGGAGAGTTTTGCCTGAAAAGAAAATATTTTTCACAGTTTATGATTCACTTTTAAAAATAAGTACATTCCTCTAAGATAGAACTCAGACAAGTAAAATTTTAATATAAACTAGATAAAAGCACAATCACTTTGATGTTATTTCTAACTTTGGAGCCATTACTGTTATTTTTCTTTATGCTTTTCCTAATTATTAACAAAATTTTAAAAATTCTTATGGATAAAATGGTATTGTGTTAAATGAAATAAGCAGCATACAAAATTACACGTGTATTTTGTCATAATTATGTCAGCATATACAACGAAGACTTTAAGGAAGTATCCACAGATGTGAGACATGGATACTTAATTTTTCTTCCTACTTTTCTCCATTTTCCAAAAATGCTGTTATGACTGCAAAAATTTCACCCTCAAAACCTATAAAATAAATTTTATAAATGAAATATTTTTTGCTTAAATGCCAGCTTGAAGATAAAGAGAGTTGTATTCAATCTTCCATCAACAAAGAGGTGAAAAAGTGATACTATAACTGTGAATTAGAAGATTTAATTATATCATTATTTGCCATCTATAGGACATAGGAATATTGATATAACGTCACGTGACCTTACTTTTTAAAATACGCAATTAGTGGCCTTGTAATACATCAACCTTAAGCATCCTTATCCTCTTAATACGCTATAATTTTAAAATTTAAACAGCAAACTTTTTTTTTTTTGCGGTACGCAGGCCTCTCACTGTTGTGGCCTCTCCCGTTGTGGAGCACAGGCTCCGGACGCACAGGCCCAGCAGCCACAGCTCACAGGCCCAGCCGTTCCGCGGCATGTGGGATCTTCCCAGACCGGGGCACGAACCCGTGTCCCCTGTATCGGCAGGCGGACTCTCAACCACTGTACCACCAGGGAAGCCCTAAACAGCAAACACTTTTTTTTCACACCTAGGTCACTACACTTTCCTGGTTTCCCTTTATTCCTACTCCAACTCCTTAGCTGCTTCATCCTCACTTCTCCAACAAGTAAGTATTCAAATATCCCAGAATTCAGTACTTACACAGTTTCTCCTTTCTTTCTATACTCAATTATTTAACGATTGTATCTACTTCCATGGATATAAAAGCCGTATATATGCTGAAACTCCTAAATTTATTTTTCTAACCTGGACCTCTCTTCTGACCTCCAGATTTATACCTAACTTCCAACTCAGCACGTTTACTTAGATGATTGATAGGCATTCTACATTTAACTTGCCCCATCTTGTTAAATCTTAGAGCTCCTCAAATCTTTTACCTTGATAGTCTCCTCCATCTCAGCTATTGGCAACTTTTCTCCCAGTTGCTCAGGCCAAAACACTTGGATTCATGCAAACAACCTAAACCAACTTGGGCTGATTTAAGAAATGCAATTTATAGATTTTATTTGAAGTTCAGGGAAATGCAGAACAAGTTATAGAACCCAGGTTCATAAAATGAACAGCTATGAAGGAATGCTGACGTTCAGAGCCATCTTCAAAATCACACCCCAGAAGCAGCCTAGTGAAACCAATGAACTGGGCACTGGATGACATTTCTGGCACTACTGGCCAAGTTTCTCTGGAAACCTGGCTATTACTGCCCTCACTACAGCTATGACCACCACAATTCTCCTTACTTCTGTGCATCATTGTTGAAGTAGGCAGAATAATAGCTCCCAAATGTGTCCACATCCTAAGCCCTGGATCCTGGGAATATGTTATGTTACATGGCAAGGCAAGGAGGAATTAAGGTTGCAGGTGGAATTAAGGTTGCTAATCAACTAACCTGAACATGGGGAAATTATCCTGAATTTTCTAGTTGGGGGCTGGGCTGATGTAGTTAAAAGAGTCCTTATAAATGAAAGATGAGGCAGGAGAGCCAATGTCAGAGTGATACAATGTGAGAAAGACTTGACCAAATATTGCTGGCTTTGAATATGTCTAAAATGAAACTGCAAGGAATTTAATTTCTAATGCATAATACAAATAGACTCAGATATATAGATAGATGATAGATAGATAGATAATATTTCTGAAAATATGCACAAGAAACTGCTAACATTTGTTGCCTCCAGCTTGGAGGATAAGTAGACTAAGAGTCTTGACATTTGACTGATGGAATTTTTATTTTTGAAAGTATTATTATTATTAATTATATAGAGTGAATACATTTCAAACTATAAAGTCAGGTATGCAAGACGATGCTATTTTCATTTGCAGTAACTAAAAGATTAATAACTTGTTGGTGGAGAAGGGGCTGACCCAAGAGGGAAATGAGGCAGTGTTTAGAGGTGGTAGAAAAAGCCTAAGCTTGCAATTGTTCTTAATATTAATGTCTGTTTTGCCAGACCCTGCTTACTTCCTTCTAAATTACCAGCAATTTCCTCCCACTTTGGAGACTCCCTAATTTACTGTGTTACTATTTCCAGGGATTGTGTCATATAGAAGCCCTCAGTTTTCAATATGCCCCAAGGAGTTCCACTAAATATGATCTAAAAATCTGCAAGATTCCCCATTGCACATTATCTCTGTTCCCAGCATGAGTTATATTATCTCATATTCCTGAGAGTCATTGCATTATTAAGCCAGAGATCTAGGATTCAATATGCTTTTTTTCAAGAAAAATCACTAGATTGTAAACTTGCATTTTTTAAATCTATGAAAAGTTGACAAAAACCAGGAATGTTTATTATGATATTTTATTATGAGTGTCTGTAAGAAAAAAAAGATCAACAACCACATACAAGCTTACAAAGTTTAATTTCAAGACATTCTCTGTTATTGTGACAAAAGCAGCCCCAAAATTTATTTTTTGTTGTTGTTATTGACTTTTACAGGTTGCAGAGAAAGAGTTCCCGGCAGTGACACACCAGGAAATCTTTTTGACCAGAGACATGTACAGATGGTGTGCATCTGTGTTTTGAACGTAAAGCAACAATTGACCTAGAGTTTTAAAAGTGAAAGTACATTAGCACCAGAACATGTGTCTTTAAAGCCTTGCCAAATATTGGTAATCTTGACCAGCAATGACAAGAAAAAGCACCTTTAAAAGAAGTTGATATTCAAGATTAAAATAATTATGGCTTCAAAAATATTTCTTTAAATTCTTGTACTACACTCTACTCTTTTTCTTTTAACCAATATTTTAGGAACTTAATCAGTGAAATTTATAAGTTTTGGTATTTTATACAATTATTTTCATCTTCTGGGGCTTATAGAATTCATCTGTGTTTCTGACCAGGTTGAGGTAGTTGAAACAGGAAGGTCTTTTCTAATTTCATGTTTGACTATTTCAGAAGAAAGGTTATCTTTTGATGGTAAGCACTGTCATTGCTCTGCAAATGGGCTAGGATTCAAAGAATGTAACACAGTGTTATTGGAAGAGTGTTGAAGTTTATTTATTATAGCACCACTGAGACATTTTGAAATTGGAATTGGTAAAAAAATAGAACAAAAAGCATTTGAACTGTATTTGGTGTAACAGCAAAAAAAAATAAAATAAATTTTAAAATGTATTCTTTTTTGGTCAAATTACACTTTTTCCAAAAATTTTGGAAATAAATAACTGGAACTTGGTCACTTGTACTGGTTGACAAGATTAGAACAAGAGGAACACATATGGAGTGTGAAACCTTTTGCTGGGATTTCAGATAGAGTTTGGTTTATAAAAAGCAAACAGGGCCAACGTCCACACCAAATTCTTGATCAGGACCACCAATATCGTAGGGTGCAATATCTACAATAGGTAGTCTGACGGCCTTGCGTGTTCGATATTCGAAGACTGTTTTGCCCCATTCCCCAGTGTGTTTCTGTAAAAAAGAGCAAAAAAAAAAAAAAAAAAAAGTAAGTGATCATGACATTACAATTACTTAGACAGTTTCTCTGTTTGACAAAGTTAAAAAAAATTTTTTTGTTGAAGGGAGTTGCCGACTCGCCATGTATATTATCTTCCATACATCTGAGACCTGCTCCAGTTCAAAGTGATAATTCTCCCAGTCGATAAACCATATTGTTAACCAAAAGCTTTATAGGGCTTCAGGGTAAACCCAACAAGGAGATTGCCACAGTTCAGTCCATTCTCAGAAACCTTGGTTCTGGTCATTGTTACTAGGTATAGAGCTGGTTTACTAAGAAGTGGATAGGTCTCTCACATTGGAATCTGTTAATATTAGAAGTGAATCCTCCTTCTGTTCATGAATGATAATAACAAATGATTGATTTAAAGTTAACCTTTAAAATTAAAAAGAGATTTTAGATTGAGTCCATATGATGGCAATTATGTAGAGTGGATAGTAACTGTCTAAATTATCTGGCAAAGTTTATATCATGGATTTACATTTCAATTGCTTTCACATCAGCTGGTTTTCACCTGGAGGTTGAGAAGATATACTCATTTTTTGTGTGATTTAACCTTCCCTGGAATGGATCAGTAGATTCAATATAACTCACACCAAATGCCATCTTTTGTTCACCCTCATTATTTTTATTCCTTCTTTTCAAAGTAGCGTGATTAAATGAGAAATGCTAAGTTCATTATGATGCATGCTTATAAAAATGCTGTTACTTACAGTGCAACCATCCTCCAGAACTGAGTAGGTGAATTTGCCATTTCCTTCAGCCTTGAATTCACCGTCATTTGAGCCCATCAGCCTCAAGGCTTTCTTCACATTCCCACTGGCATGATCCATGTATGCAATGCTATTCTTGCAGTGATATGTGATGTTCTGGGAGGCCTGGCTGGAGAGAAGTCGGAGGAATGCCAGCTGGACATCGAGGACATCTTCAGGAAGTTCAGGATTGCCATAGCTAAACTGTAATAGGGAACAAATAAGGCTGGTCAAACATTATAGCTGCAATTATACATAAGTGATTCATGCAGTGTAGTATGGTCATTGTAATGTAAGTTGTTCACATATTTTATGTATGGCTATGTCTTTATTGCATGTATAACATACAATGCTAGAGTAAAGAAGGTCTTAAGAATTGAAGGAAAGTGGGTAACTTATGAAGAATAATTTAATCTAGTTTAGCTTTTGAGAGACAAGTTATAAAAGTAGTTACCTGAGTATATAAAAATTTTCACTTTTCTATTTATTAACTAAATTTGTTTTGTGATGAGCAAATGGGAGGAACAAAAAAGTCAGCTAAGTAGAGATGGATTAAAGTTAAAGAAAAATGGTATATCTTTTCTTACCTGAAAACCACCATCCATGGATTCTCCAAACCAAACATGTTTCTTCTCAGCAGCAGAATTTGTCCACCAGTTCTTACGTGGAACAGTCAAAGGACTGGCATTTATGCACGTTTCCCCAGTTTCCATGTTACAGTATACTTTAATAGCATCCATCTTGCAACCTTGGTTAGGATCAACCCAATATTCTCCTGAATAGTCACAAAAAGGACAATGGAATTGGTTATAATATCCAGTAATGGGATTTGGACCAAAATGATTTTGTAAGGCATTCATAATGTTGACTGCTAATGTATTTGTACTTTATGTATTTGTACTTTTATAGTGTAGCAGAATAGAGGAACTTTTAGATTGTTTCTTAATTTGAAAAAATTGATAATTAGATTTATTATAAAAATTGTTTCAATAAATAAATGTTGCAATAATTAAATTACAAATTATGTCTGCATCAAATTACAAACACAGTGATATACATTGTTTATCACTCAAACAACTTTGTGATGATATGAAAAGACATGCCAAACTATAATTTGTATTAAAATTTCTATAAAACTGTCTTTAGATTTTCCTACATTTGGCATATTTTGAATTTACATTACAGTTTAAGTACACCTACAAAATTCATGTTTTCTTACTCAGAATATCAAGGAGTTTCAATTCAACTAACATTCTTTAAGTACTATCTCTGCTGTATAATATTTTCTATTCCCAGTAAAATTTTCCTTTCCCCTAAATTCTAACATAAGCAGTTTTCTTTGTTATCCTGTTGCCATGAGTGTGAAAGATTCCCCAGCATACCACTCTTGAGTTCAGGATGGCAGAATTTCAGGTCTCTGCAGTTCCGAGCAGGGTTTTTACGGGAACCATCAGGACTAAGGAGGCTTTCTATTTGTCCATTGACTGATTTGAGTGACGTCATAATCTCGTCGGTGTTGATTTTGAAATCCATTGGTTCATCTCCATAATATGGGGCAAAACCCCCAGATTTTTCACCTCCAATGCCATTGATGACAGCAGGCCCAGTACAGCATGGACCAGGGACACCAGGGGGCCCAGGAGGGCCTGGTTGTCCTGGGTGGCCTGGGGAGCCCTAGGAAGGGTAAGAACATACATCACTGAGGGGTACTTGTTTGGTATCCACTGAAAAAATATGTTGCTAGGCCCCCAAAATGCATTACAAACAATTAATATATTGTGTCATAGTAATTGTTTCAGTAAAAGTTTATTTGGGTTGTTTTGTGATCAAATATTAACCAATTTTTTTTTTTTTTTTTTTTTTTTTTTAAATATTAACCAATTTATGATAACTATAATTCATTGTTATGACAGTGTGTTCCAGTGTGTAAGAAGAATTGGTGTTGGAACACACATTTTACTCTCACATGTTTCCTTCTGTATAAATGATGTAAGCAATTCTAATGCTGACATGACAGAGGGGTTATGATCAGGACACTTAGATTCTGATCCCAACTTTGGAATCTAACTTTGTGTTTTGGGGCTAACCACTTAACTTATTTGTGTTTTAATTGTGTAACTTGTGGGGATAATAGCTTTTCTTCTTTTTACTCCAAAAGTGTGGGATAGGAATGTTTTAGGAATGATGGTATCAGTAGAAAAACAGGAGTCATGGCAGCCGTTTGAGAAGTGGAATGTACTTTACACTTGTAAATCATTAAGATTATCATAATTGTGAGATGTCTAATATGAGATCAGTGCTGGCAGAGTTCATCTTATTAATTGGGCTATGTCTTTATTCTGATATAAGTGTTACCTCATAAACTGTAAGAAAGGTTTTTTCTCCCTGTCATTATAGTGTGATGAGAAAGTCTTCATGTGGGAGAGAATGTCTTAAAGTTATTGTTCAGGTCCTAAATTAGGTTTGGTAATTGCATCGTGTTTAACTCACTATCTCAGTTTTCAAATATTGCAAAGTGTTTCTGAAAATGTGAAAATTAAAGCAAATTAAATACACATATTTATAAGTGATGTCTTACCTCAGATCCTCTTTCGCCTCTGTTACCTCGAGGCCCTGGTGGTCCAATGGGACCAGGGTGTCCACTTGTTCCATCTTTGCCAGGGGGCCCACTGGGTCCAACAGGTCCCTAAGAAATTATCATGATATCACAATGCTAGAATATTTTCTTGCAGTGCTAACATTTTAAAATATGGACCTCCCAATATCTGTGGTACGTACTCTGGGGCCTGCAGGTCCTGGACTACCTACTGCACCTTGGTGACCAGAGGGACCCTGAAAGGAAAGGAAGGTGAATATGAGTGAAGACTTTAAAAAGGCTTAGGAAACTGTATGTTCAAGATCAGATCAAGAAACATGGGGATCATGATAAAATATGATTTCCTTTTCCTTTAATATCCCCATTGTCTCATGCCAACTACTATTTCAAATAAGCTCTCAAATCCGTTTCTAATCTCTTTTAGCATAGACTTTCACAGATGAACAATTTTCTACCATTGGTCTCTAAGATTTGCCTATCTCATTAGTTAAAATGCATTGAGGGGATTTTCTAACAAAATGGATGCACTTACTGGGGAACCTGGGGCACCTGGGTTACCAGGGAATCCACGATGTCCTTTGATGCCATTAGCACCACGTTCGCCCGTTTCACCTTTGTCACCACGTGGGCCTTGGGGACCCTTCACAAACACATTTTGAGTTAAGGTCATATACACATACACATTGGAAAAACAAAATAGGATTTATAACAATTAAGTCCACTTTATAACATTCTACAAGCTAGAAATCCCATCAACAAACACTGCATACTTGGAACAATAAAGATTGTTCTTGTGGTTGTTTTGATCTTGGACTGAGAATTGTATGGAGCCCCAATAATTGATGTGTAATCTCATAGCCCCAAGGAACTTTTAGATCCTAAATTGCTTTCTATATCATCAAAGGAAAGTTTAAATTTGGTTCCATAGTTATGTATCTAGTCATCCCTTTTTGCTGAGCATGCCAGAAAATAGAATATTTCCTACACTGTAAAATTAGTTAAAAAAAAAAAAAAGACTTACAGGAGGACCTCTTGAGCCAACAGGACCTGGAGCACCAGAAGGACCAGCGGGGCCCTAAAATAAAAATAAACAAATGAACACGCACACGGAAGTGTTTATTTATTGATACAGTTTTGTTTTACTTAAACGTTAATAATTTCATTGTGAGGGAATAATGAAATGTTTGCTATTATTGAAAATTAGTATTATTTTCTCCTTAAAAATCCTTTACCTGTTTATAGCTTTACCAGGGGGTCTGAATAGGAAAGCTGAGGAAACCCTGTTAATTCAAGCTTATATTGACCAAGTGGATATACACTTGGTGTGATTAATGCCATTTTGAATTTTAATAATGAATTCTTCATTGACTACTGCCAGAAATTCTCATATATCTTTATTACCACAGTTGCCTAAGGACTGACTAGCATGCAAAACTGTGAAACAATTGAGAGTAGATCTTTTGGTTGGCAGATATGACATTCTATTTTCTACCTACTGAGCTCCTTATTGAGGAAGATAGATGAGTAGGGAAAGATGGAGTTCATGAGAACTCACAGTTTCTCCTCTGTCACCACTCTTTCCAGCTGCACCAACAGGGCCAGGGGGGCCTGGATGACCAGGAGCACCAGGGGGGCCAGGAGAGCCATTTTCACCACGGTCACCCTGTGGACAAGTTCACAGTTCCAAAATCAATCTGATCAGCAGCTATTGTTCTAATTACACAAACCTATTGTACGTGTGCCTGTTATACCTTGCTACCAGGAGCTCCATCTCGGCCTGGCAGACCATCTGATCCAGGGTTTCCCTGATTAAAGAAAAAACAAAGAGGAAGAAATGAAATCAAATTCTTTGGAACCATTTAAATACCATCTAAGACCTGTATTCTCAATGGGAGAAATATCATCCTAAAGAGGATAAAAATTGGTTCTTGGGAGTGAAAAATCTTAGATATGACAATGGGTGTGGCCCTGCAAGGAGTGACAATACCTAAACAGATATGCAGTATATCTATGGTACTCAAATTTCACAGGGTGAGAGAGCAATAAGTGACTAGGAAAACAAGTCTAAAAAGGAGCCTTAGGGGGAGAAATAATAAATAAAATCTTGACACACTGTAATTTAAGCTGATAACGGAAATCTACAATTTAAGGAAAGACTAATCACAGATAACATACAGTATATTTTTACCCAGAAGGAATGTTGTAAATTGGGGCTCTCCCCATCCTCAACTTTTTTCTTATTTAGCTAAATATCATATTCTTTTCCATTAATGATCATTCATTGGGTAAATACTAAAGAACATGAACATTTAAGGCTATTCTAAATTGTAATAGAAAGAATATCTATTACTAGAGAAAGAAGGAGAACTTTGAAATGCACAACCCTCAGAGAGATGTACAAAGAATGTACATCTTACCACTTTCTTGATGATTTTCTTTTATCATAGAAACTCAGTGGCCCAATTTGACCCTTGCTTAAATAAATTATCAAATACTATCTGGCTTATTGTGTATTTTCGAAGAACTAGTACTTACATCTCTTCCAGGTTCACCAGCTGCACCAGCCAGACCAGGAAGACCCTGGGCTCCAGGAGGACCACGTTCTCCATTGAGACCACTAAGTCCTGGCTTCCCACTTTCACCCTGTGTACAAAAGAATAAAATAAATTTGTGTTTTAACCTAAGAAATCAATTAATATGATATTATCAGCTGTCTTTATTTCCCAATTTCTATCGAATTTGTTTCTAAAACTATCCCTGCCATAGGGGAAAAGCTTTGGGGAAGCAAGCTTCTTGTCTCTTCTAACTTGTCCAATGAACCTGGATACCAAAAGCCTGAGTAATTACATTGATTATCATATTAGAATACATCCTAATATGAGGTACATAAATAGACATGGCTATTGTAAGAAAAATATAATGATGAGTCATCATGAAACTGTAGGTTTACAGTACCCATTAGAATTAGGTTATATTGAACATTTGGCTCTATTTAAAGAATATATACATTTATTGGGAATGTTCATATAAATTGACTAGACTTAAATGTTATATTGTAATTTCACTACAATCGTATATGACATTTAAAGAGGTGCTCAAAGTGAAAAAAGGTACGCCTTAATAAAATACGATTTTATTACCCTATTTGCTAAATAAATATTTAAGATGTTGAGCACTAGGATGTTATAGTAATATCAGTGAAAGAAAGTCAGGAGTATAAAATGAATTGAGTTGATGGATAATTGGTATCAGTTAAAGGCTTTCATAGGTCTATAACCTGACATTATTTCCCGCTTCAAGACTGACAGTCAGCAAACTGAAGAATGCTGACAAGTTTCCTAACAGGTAGTTGAGATGACAAGATATTTTTCTGTGATATCAATCTATTTGTTTTGATGTTCAAGGCCAGTCTATCATGTGCATTGTTTTTGTGTTCCAGAGACTTTTAATAATATGCATGCTTCCTGAAAATTTGAAAATATCAAGAATTTGCATCTAATTACAGGAAAACTTTATCATTACATACTTGCTATGTTTATGTGATGTCTGAAGACTATCAAAGGAAACAAGAGTCCAGTGAAAGATAGCTATACTCACCTTGGGGCCCTGTGGGCCGGGGCTGCCCCTAGCACCTGCCATGCCTGGTGGGCCTGCAAGACCTCGTGCTCCAGGAACCCCTATAATCCCAAGTGGGCCTGGAGCTCCCTGTTGTGACAGATAATGAAACCTTAGTTATTCTTTATGTGACTATGTTTTCCTCTGTTGGATTTGTGATTGAAAATAAAACTACTGTCAATCAATAGAGACCACTCACCGGAGGGCCCTGGGAGCCAGGTGATCCCTTCTCACCTGGTTGGCCAGCATCACCCTTTGGTCCAGACACCCCAGGGCTGCCAGGAGCACCATTATTACCAGCTGGACCTGGGGGGCCATCTTTGCCTGGAGGGCCGCTGGCTCCTGGGGGGCCTGGGTTACCCTACAAAGAAATGTTTGAAATTTGAATATTTTATAATGAACAAGTAATTTTTTCCCCTCTTTTACCTGCATTCAAATAATTTTATATGGGATTTAATACAAAGAGAAGTAGCAATGGATAAGTTTCTCACCCTATGTATATATGAATACTCTTTTGTTATATATGGTTAAATATATGGTTAAAAAATACTTTAAAAAGTTCTTACATTATTGCCAGGAGGACCAGGAAGACCACGACCACCAGGGAAGCCAGCAGCACCCTGTGAAATTATAAATATATTTTGGATGTCAAAAATCAAGGAAAACAAATAATTAACCACTAAAAACAAATATAAATTGTAAGAAATGTGGTAGGACCTGCATTCTACTCTGGGATCACTTGTGGTTTGTTTTTTCCTCTTGGAGTTTACATATAACTCACATATGAATGAGTGATTATAATTTTATACTCTCTTTAGGGATCTAGTGCTTTCAAAGCAGTTTTTATACAGATTGATATTAATTAATGCTTTTCAATAATAGTTAAGAGGATCATTACTTACAGGACCACCAGGACTGCCACGTTCACCTTTGACACCTGGGGGACCAGGGGCACCCTATATGGAAGGGAGATGGAAATGGTTTATAAGAATAGCACCAAAATCAAAATTTGGGAAAAGCATTAAGCCTTTGTAAGCCTTTGTAAGTCAGTAACTCTACTTATCATGATAATCATCTTGTAATACATACAATCATTATGTTGTACCTCTTAAACTTATACAACACAATGTTATATGTCAATTATATCTCAGTAGAACTGGGGGAAAAACATTACTACAGAAATGAGAAGCTACATCAAAACAAAAAACAAAAACAAAACCAGCAACTCTATGAGGACATTAAAATAATTTGACTGAGGTCATATCTAGATTGTTGGAGTCAAGCGTCAAACTCAGAACCATATTCCTAGGAAAACTGTACCCTTGTCACCATGACAAGCTCTCTCAGCATGAAGTATTGAAGTATCGACAAATCTAAGTGCTTTCCATTAGAAGGCTTAGAGAAAGAGAAATACTTACAGAAGGCCCAGCACTTCCGGGGGGCCCTGCGATTCCAGGAGGTCCACCTTCACCTTTCTCACCAGGAGCGCCTCTTTCACCTTTACCACCAGGCTCACCGTTCTGGCCCTGCATTCAGAAACAAAAACAGCCTGTGAGCTTACATCCTTCACAATACACTGGGCTTGTCCTTATTTTCCTTCAGAAAATAGAATTCATCAGGTGGAGAGCTATTGAAATAAAATTGGAAAAGGAGAGTCTTTGAAGACATGGAAGAAACAAAGACAATGAAAATGTTTCCATGACAGGGACTTCCCTGGTGGTCCAGTGGTTAAGACTTTGAGCTTCCACTGCAGGGGGCGTGGGTTCGATCCCAGGTTGGGGAACTAAGATCCCGCATGCCCCATTATGTGCCCCCACACCGCCCAAAAAGAGTTTCTATGATAAAAGAAAATTATCAAGAAAGTGGTAAGATATACATTCTTTGTCATAAAGGAGAACCTCTCTCCGAGGATTGTGCATTTCAAAGCAATCACCAGTAAATGCATTTGAGAAAGATGGGGCTTAGAGCAAATTTTAATTAGTACCATCTAATAATGGAAGAACCTTTCAAATTTTCAGAGTGCTTTAGGTCTAGGGGATCATGTTAGCCTCATTAACCTAGCATAAAGACAAGCCAGGTGTTTTTACCTCCATCTTTTAAACAGTAAGAATAGAGATAATGTGTAAAAAAAAAAAAATGGAGGTGGATAAATGAACCCCCATAAGGAATGAGTGGTTGAGATAGATTAGAATTCAGACTTGAGTTATACTTCTGCTATTTTTCAGTGAGATAGTGATTCTGGGCTGTATGATTTGTATGTTTTAATGTTCATACTTACAGGAGCACCAGGGAAGCCGGCAGGTCCTGGTGGCCCATGTTCACCTCTCTCACCCTTAATTGAAAAATATACTCATTAGTCACAGTGAAGACATCTTCCCATTGGGAGCACACATCACCCTCTGTATCATCTTATCTTTCCTTTAAGCTAAGAAAAGATAGTGTTAGTGTGCAAAGCTAACTAATGTAGCCTAACCTCTGAAGACTTTTCCATTTCTCAATAAAATTCAAAGTAGACAACACCAGAACCATTGATTCCTTCTGCTTCTGACTGTGATATTATTTGCAAGAAAAATAATTTGAAAATTTGAAGTGTTTAAAAGACTTACTTGTATAACTTCTAAAATGTAAGGATTTAAAAAAATATGGTAAAAGTTTTGAGAAATCAATCATTAAATTAATTAATTAAAAGCATTTACTAAATATCTCTCCTGAGTCTGCAAACCCTGAAGGAAGAGAATTTTAGATCTAGAAGGAGGCTCAGGCAAAAATCCTATAGCTTTAAGAAATACTCATTTACAAATGCATATTATTTGTGCAATTTTTATATTTTTTCCAGAATTATTTAGGAAAGATGGCAAGACTTGAAATGTTAACCTTGCCTTGCATGTCATATGATGCCTAAAGACAGTATCCCATCATTGAGACTCAGGACCACAAGCAGAATTGCTAAAGAGGGAAGCACAGGTAGCTGCTGCCTGTGTGGGCTTAAAATTATGTTGAAATGTCTTAAACACTTACAGGGCCACCACGAGGACCAGCTATACCCGGAAGTCCAGGGGCACCACTTTCACCCTTAAAAAAGAGAAAAATAATTTATATTGCCCTGCATCCAAACAGCAATGACGACAAAAGACATTTTCCGTTTCTAAATAGTGTCAAGTGTTACCTTATCTCCAGGCTGACCAGCTGGGCCAGGGGGACCAATGGGACCAGTAGGACCCTAAAGAATATAGAAATATACTTTAATTTCGAAGATAAAAAGCATCATTTTCCTTATTAATCAAAGAGCATATATAAGGACATACTGTTCATCTAATAAACTAGATAATATGATTGCTTTGATAGCTTGAATGATATGCTCTTCACTCAGTGTGTAAATACTGCAGAGCTTAGTAAATATAAGATTTTATGGATTATATAATTCAGTGGCAATTTATAGATTCATTTTTTCTTTCTATTGCAGAAGATAAATAAGATGTGATATAAGATTTCACAGTCATATCTTTTAAAATTAAAGTGCCTTGCCTTATTCAATTGTATGATAATTCAAAATATTTCATTTAACTACTTAAAGTATTGTTACACATATTACAGTTTTCACATTGAAGTTTTCAAATATTAAAGTTTTACTTATATTACATAAATAAAATATTAGATTTTAAAAAAAAATGTATGATGGCTTACTCATCTAGTCTGTTAAAAGTGAAGCATTTATGAATTTGTTTAAGGCAACTACAGTAAAGATAACGTCTATCTAATGGCTTAGTTATCATGTTTATTTGCTACAGTCATATCTAGGTGTTTACTAATGTGAATAGAATTGATTGTAATGTATTTTTTTTTTCAATTTTTATTTATAATAGTTAAATAGTTAAATAGTTATATAGATTCATGGAAGTTTGCAAAGAAATATACAGGAGAATCCTGTGCATCTTTCTCCCAGCCTCCTTCAGGATTACATCTTACACAACTATGATATAGTATCAAAACAAAGCAATTGACATTGGTACGACCCATAGAGCTTGTACAGTTCACACCAGTTATACATGCACTCATTTGTGTGTGTGTGTGTGTGTGTGTATGTAGTTCTATGACATTTTATTATGCGTAGCCTCGCATGACCACCACCACAATCAAGATATTCAAAGGTACAATCATCATAAAAGACTCCCTCATGTCACCTCTTTATAGTTACACCCATCTCTCTCTCCCCTATTCCTCAATTTTGGTAACCATAAAGCTGTTCTATATAATTACGTTATTTCACAAATGTTACATGAATGGAATCATGCAGTACGTCCTTTTGAGATTCCTTTGTCACTCAGCATGATATCCTTGGTGTTTGTATAAGTTGTTGCATGTATCAACATTTTATTGCTAAGTAATATTCGATGGTATGAATGTACCATGGAATTTCAATGTTTTTTAAAATCAAAAAGTTCCTTTATAAGCATTGAATTTTAATGACTTATTATGACTTCAGCTTATAACATTTGTCATACTTTTGAGATTTCTTTCCATTCTTAGGTCACTGTTGAACTATTAGTGATAGAAATCAGGAATTTTAACAATCATGTCATTTGGGTCTTAATGCCCAGAAGGTGGTAAATTATGGTCTAACTTATCATGAGGAGTTTTTGGAAAACATAGAAGTTGAGGTGAGGGACTACTCCATATCACATACAGATAAATTCTGTTTCTCCCCAATTCGAGTACTCACCCTTGGACCATCTTTCCCTGGAGCACCATCGACACCTGAACTGCCGGGCTCACCCTGTCAAATAAAAGCCAGTGTCATCAGATTAGAGGTATTTTCACTGAAAACGTGCCAAGAAGAGGACAAACCCTCAAGATTAGCTGCAATGTATAGTAGGTGTTCTGCTTAAAAAGTTGCTTTAGAAATCCATCTCAAATTACACTTACTAGATGGGGGTGGGGTGGGAGGGAGGTCCAGGAGGGAGGGGTTATAGGTATACATAAACCAGATTCACTTCATTGTACAGCAGAAACTAACACAACATTGTAAAGCAATTTTACTCCAATAAAAAAATATATATAAAAAAATAAATAAATAAGTAAAATGATAATATTAATTTTGAAAATAGATTACTTTCCAGAAATGTTGCCTTCCTTTAACCAACAAAGTCTGTTTTATTACATACTTAACAGAGAATAAGTTGGTACCTTATCACCTTTTGGACCAGGGCCTCCAGGACCTCCTCTTTCTCCAGGCATTCCTTGCAGACCAGGTGAACCAGCATTACCAGGTGGCCCAGGGGAACCAGCAGGGCCCTGAAATTAAAGGAGAAATAGTAAATCACAAGAAAGAAATGAAATGCATTTTGTAAAATCTAGGTGAATTGAATTATGTGGAGTTACCTTTCCTCCTTCAGAACCAGGGGGGCCAGTTCCCCCTCTAAGCCCAGGGGGCCCTACAGGTCCAGTAGGTCCACGTTCACCAGGGGCACCAGAATCACCCTGTAGTAGGAAAATGGAATATCCCTGTTAGGAAAACCAAGGCTAAAAACAAAGCAAAAACACCCTAAATTGTATTGTTTTGATACAGATCACAAGGTTCTTAACTTACATTTTCGAACGATTTAGAAATTTTTATAATTATAAAAGACATTTCATCAACTGAGTGAGAAACGGAAACACAAAATTAGTTAATCTAAACAAGGAAACTTGGATAGCTGGTCTGATGAGCTAGCTTTGACAATATTATTATTATTTTATCACAAAGGCAAATTTTTAAAGTTCCTCTACCAAAACAGTTTTTCTATAGAGAGCCGATGCACTAGAAAAGTTTTCTTTTGAAATTTCAGGTCCATAGTTGACTCTACAGTGTTTATTCATGTCAGAAAATTTCATTTTCCAGATGATGCAAATTTAATGTATTGGAAATGTCTCGGGTTACCCTAAGTGTATTCACCAAACATTTGCAATGTCGTGCTTCTAAAAAAAGGAATATTTTGGTTTGCTGTACTAAAAATGTGTCACTAATCAACTGCTCTATAACATGCTGAAGAAATGAGAAAATAAATGGAAATATTTACCTTGCCTCCTGGAATTCCAGGTGCACCAGCCTCACCCTTTGGGCCCTAGGAGATTGGCATTGCATGATTAGGCCTCTATCAGAATATACGTTATATAAGTATAAGCAAAATACACACTTGACTTGCATACTGTATAATTTGTCCAATCTTGAGCTGTATACTCTTCCTTGAGTTCCTTTTATTTTATGGTAAAATTCAAACTTTCCATGGAATATTTATGACTGAATAATTTTTCTTTGTTTTATTAATGAATATTTCAAAACTAATTGTTAAAGCTCAGATACCATGGCATGAAGATGCAGAAGTTAATAATTTATAAATTATTCGTATTTATTCTTTTGGTTGCTGAGTTTTGAAAAAATGGCAAGCAACTTACAGGTTCACCAGGTTTTCCATTTTCTCCCGGAGGACCACTCGTTCCAGGCAAGCCCTACAAAGAATCATATTTGTATTGTGTAATCACTTCAAACATTGCTTATAGAAAAGCTTCTCTCATGTAAGTATGTTTCTGCAAAGTATTCAAAAAATGGTTTTAGCAGTCTTTTTACGTGTAAAAAATATGTAGCTCTCAAAATCCAACGATAGAGAGGTGATAGTCATATCTTACAAACCTATGTTCATCTCCCTCAATTCTTTCTGTTGCTGTATATAAAAATGAATTGATAAGTGTGGTGAGATGAATTTAGCTATATACATTTAAATTACAATAAAAATAAGTATAAGCATATAGAATTACGTGAACTTTATTTTTTTTTTTAAATTATTAATGCACTCCTTCTAGAATAGGCATGGAAGTTATGCCTATTAACATTGCCTATTGTTTTATTTCAAGGTAGAAGTCAGATCCACACATTTTAAGCTTAAGATGCATTATAATCTTTTAGTGTCACAAAAAACTGAACAGCTGATTAACTCAACAAATACAACTATCAAAGGAAATTACTGATAAAAGTAGGTGCCCAATGACATTTAAGTAACAAATTCTTACTTGTAATCCTTGTGGACCAGGGCTTCCTGTGTCTCCTTTGTCACCACCTGGCCCCTATGTACAAAAAAATATTGAGATGCTTCATTATAAGATATCCTTTCATATTTAGTTCACACAGTTTTAATTTCATCAGGCCAGTTGCTTAATTAAAAAATTAATGGTGTAAAGGAGGGCAGAGTCTGGCTTGTGGAAGTGATGCAAGGGAGACATGTACAACATAAACTTTACTCAGTATTAGAATTTAGCTAGCTAACTAACTAACAAGCTTTGTAATTGCTTTGGTGAACTATAATGATATAGTGTCAGAGATTGTATAATTCCCAAAGTCTTCCCTTGGCCCCAGTCCCATCCACTTCCATTTCCAATTTATGTGAGTAAACTTACGGTAGGTCCTGGGGGACCCTGAGGTCCAGTCTCGCCATTCTTTCCAGCAGGACCCTGAAAAAAAAAGCAGTTATGGAAGCAGAGATAAAGATAATAGAAGTCATAGAGTTGGAGAGAAATGTTTCTACTAGAAGACTGGAAATGAGTGGATGAAAGCTACATACCTGAGGGCCAGGACCTCCAGGACTACCACGTTCTCCATTCTTTCCAGGAGCGCCCTAAAGAAGTAGCCAGTATTTATTTATTCTCAAAAGGAAATTATTCATTATAGTGTTCTCTCATGTTTTTGATCTGTCCCCTACACACACATGCATACATCCACAACCGAAAACTACTTTCGAGAACTAGGTTTCCATAAATGTTCCACTCTTTGCCCAGAACTCCAGGAAAAATACTTTAGCTCCCTTCTCACATGGTATTTTGATTTTCACATACTCTTCTGTGCTTTGAAGTGGAGATCAATTTTTGGCCATCTGCACTCCCATATAGAAAGTAAAAGACCTTTTGTCAAATATTTATTGAAGAAATGAAGGAAGGAACTCACATCATTTCCTTTAGGACCAGGGAAACCCATGACACCAGGCTGACCTCGGGAACCAGGTGAGCCTGGAGGACCTGGTCGACCACTTTCTCCTTGACTTCCCTAATGAGAAAAAATTATATTAATAGAGGTTTCATAAAAATCTGATCAAAATATACAATGTACATACCAAGGCTATACAATATACATCAAGCCTAGTCCAAACTGTGCATTTCATTATTCTCTGGACTTGTAAAATGAGATGCTAAAAATGTACTTACGGGAGGCCCTGGTTTCCCATCACTGCCTGGTCCTCCAGGACTACCGGGCATACCCTAAATTGAAGAATTCAGTCAGTCAGCTGATTTTAAAATGATAATTAAAAAAAATCTAACAACACCTATCTGTAAAATTTTGAGCTTTCCACTGACATATGTAGCTTCATATTTGCACACATGTTTTTCTGTCTGTAAATATCTTCGTCAAGCATTCTATTTTCTGTTCTTCAATCTATACTAGCTTAAGTTTTCTTCAGAGAATTTTGTTTTGTTTTGTTTTGAGCCTACAAAATGTATAGTCTGATTTAAGTTATTTTTGAACGTTCTTCATTTGCTTTTCCTCTTAGTAAATGACAGTGTCAAGCAAACAATGTTCCTCTTTACCCTCAATCCTGGACCTCCAGGGAGGCCGTCTCGGCCAGGTTCTCCAGCAACTCCTCTGGGCCCTGCAGGGCCTGGACCACCACGCTCCCCGGGGGGACCCTACATGATGAAATAAATCAACATGTATGTAAAAGAGCCTTCATTGACCTAGACGTTGACAGTACTTAGGTTGCAACTAGAGAACTTCTTTTGGTCCCTTAAAGAGAGTTGGTGTGTTGCTGGCATGCTCAGCGTAAATCACCATTACCTATTAGCTTGGGTTGTTATACTGGAAATATTTTAAGGCAACTTCGATGAACATCACATGCTGAAGAAAGCAATATTTAGTGGGCTTAGCAGTATAGTTTGGTGCATATAAAATCAAAGATCTTTGATGTTATGAAATCAGATTTGCACTGCACTTCAGAGTTTCCAAAGAACTTTCAGGCATTTTAGTCTAACTTATTCTTGCAATGATACTGAGATAAATAGTTCCCAATTGACAGATAAATTAAAGAATTCTCATAGAGGTTAAATAACATTAGTTACAAAGCTAAGAGAATGGCTGAGCAGGGAATGCAATCATTGTTTTACATTGGGAATTATTATTTTTTTAACTCCAATATATTTCATTCAGATAGTTAGGTGTTAATTAATGGGAAACTGTATAGAAGAATATACCTATGTGTAGCACCAACATTTCTGAACATTGAAAACTAAAGTTATCTACCTTTTCTCCTGGAAGGCCATTTGCTCCAGCAGGTCCTCGGAATCCAGGCATACCCTGAAATAGTGAAAGGCAAATATTTAAGTTCAAAGTGTCAAAATGTTTTCATAATTCTCATATTGTGAAGTGCTTCAGAACAATATTTGGGATTGAGTACTACTCAAATTAAGAACAAACATGGTTGCCTCACAGTGAAGGTGAAGTTCTATGATTGTTTTCCTTTTCGATGCCCGTGGGAAACGTACCCTTTCTCCTGCAGCTCCGGGAAGTCCGTTCGCACCAGGTTCTCCAGGAGAACCGTCTTTGCCATCCTCACCCTTAAGTCCTGGAATACCTGGAGAACCAGCTTCCCCCTGTGAAAGGAGGTCAATAAAGAAATAATGACTGAATTTCATTGCTAATTTTTTACCTGTTTATTTCTTGATTATGGTATACATTTCTAAGAAATAATCAAATCTGTTAGGGTGATACTTACGCGTTCCCCACGTTGTCCTGGCTCTCCTTTGGCTCCATTCTTACCGGGTTCACCCTAAATGGGACATAATCTTGGTTTAAAAGTGTGGAAAATAGACTAACAAAATAATCACCAGTCACACCTGATTCAATTATAAAACCAGAGTGAAATCAATATAAATTCAATGGAACAAGAACAAAGAACCTGCTATTTTTTTTTTACTGTGAGAAATAAGCCACACCTTTCAGACAATAAAGGAAAAATAGACAACTTACTGCAGCACCTCGCTGCCCGGGAGCACCATTGGTACCAGAGGGTCCTGGAGGACCGCGGGCTCCTATCAGTCCAGGGGCCCCAGGAATGCCAGCAGGACCCTAGAAACAATCCAAGAATATTAACATTAGGCAAACTTGAACTTTCTTTTCTAAATAGCTAACTTAAATGTATTGTCCTGCAAAATGCAGAGGAAGCCAATAATATGTGTGTGGCTGAATGTGGGTGAGTGGTGGGGGCATCTTACCATTTCACCTTTACCACCAGGACTACCATTACTCCCAGGAGGGCCCTAGAGGGGGAAAAGAGCATATTAATAAGAATGCAAATAGTACATATATTTTTGAAGTTGCTTATATAGCTAAAATAAATTTATTGATGGATGTTGTGCTTTATAGAGATTAGGTGATTCTTCCAACTACAGCACAACACATAAAATGTCACAAAAAATGATCATTATCTGAATAAATTAAAGATAATATGCACTTGGTCTAAATTATTAAATAAGTACATAGAGAAGAGGTTTTTGGTCTTGTTCCTTTTCCAAATTTTTCTGATTGGTGATTAGTTTGGGGCACAGTCTTCAAAGTATCAGATAACTACCCATCCTCTACTTATTCTGTGTCATATAACCATAAAATTCATAAATTCTAGAAAAGTGCAGACCGCAAAACTAATTTCGGTACTAGTCAAATCAATAGTAGAGTTATTGCAGAGCACTAAGCAACATTTCTTTGCAAAAAAGTAACTTTAATTGATAGCAACATTAGAACATATGCTTTCATGAAATAAAGTGTAGCAATGCTCTCCCTTAATCAGCCATATTTGGTACTTACAGGAAGACCTGGAGCACCAGCATGTCCCTGAGGTCCAGGTTCTCCTCTTTGTCCAGGGGAGCCACTAGAACCAGGAGATCCCGCAGGTCCAACTTCACCCTAAGGGATAAAACCCTAAGTAGTCAGTCTCCCTTGCCACTTCTAATCTCTTGGCCAGTTTGCTAGTCAGTCCTGTTTAAACCCATCTCCCAAAAGCTGAAACAGTATGATAATTAAAGCAAAGTTTCATTAATCATATAGGCAGAGAAAAATGGTAACTATGTGTGTGACTGTGTTATCTCTGTTTGCAGAAAGAGACTGGGAAAAAAGAAAAGACAACAGAAGAGATCAGAATAGCAAAAGGCCAGGGATAAAACCCCTTTTGGAATCAAGAACAGGGCTTTAAAGATCTATATAGCTCAAAGAAATCCACTTGACTGTTAAAAAAATCACTTTCAAGACGCAGCCCAATGATTTTCTGTTGTCTCAAAGATATATTTTACATTCTTCTACAGAAATACATGTTTACCTTAGCACCAGGGGAACCAGGGAATCCTGCAGTTCCAGGGGGACCAGGGGGACCCTAAAAAAATAAATAGCATTTCAAGAGCTCTTAATCAAGTAAAAGAAAACTAACACTACTGGTAAATAATAAGTGGGTACATACAAAATACAGAGGAAAATTAGATAAAAACAGTATTTATCGTCAGTGATGAACATTATGTGGAGAAATAGTGTGGTAAAATAAAAAGAAAATTTGGATCCCCCATGCCCGACAACTTATGCCATGAATTCTGGTGACTTTGTGCAGGTCACTTAGCCTTGAGCTCTCATTTATAAAATAGAGATAGCATTATTATCTATTTTGCAGGACTCTTTTAATTGTCATATCCAATATTGGCCCTTAACTAACATTATAAGCACCATACAGATGTTAGTAACTGGCCAAGTATAATAAGGAGTATCAGAATTTTGTTTATGGGCTTACCATTTCTAGATTGTTTCTAGATTTTGTTTATGGGATTAGTGTCAGTTTGAATCAGATATTTATGAACAACGTTGAGTTTTAGGTCTACAATCCATGTTATTCCACTACTCCAAAATTCCATAATCTCTCATTACACTAAACCCATCAGGGTTAGATGAAAAGTTACTTACTGGTTGTCCATCACTTCCTCGAGCTCCATCATTACCTCGAGCCCCCTAAAAAGAGAAGTTGGTCTCAAATATCTTCTTTCTGAAAGGCTGGTCACAAGTAATATTTTAACTAAAAGTCTGACTCAATTGAGTCAGAATTTTCCTCAAGTATATTAAAATCTGCTTAATAATTATATACCTTTAGAGGGAAATTGTTGAAATTCTGATAGGCACAGTAATGATCTGATGTAGGAAGATTGGATTCTGTGTTTTACAGAACTGAAGGCAAATTAATGCATAAATATGCCAAGTTAACACATTAAAAAAATCCTCAACAGATAATAACTATAAAACACTTATTTGTTTGCATATCGTTATGGCTAAAATCCTTATGGAGGTGACTTTAAATGCAATTTTATAGAAAACTTCTTGCAGATTGTCACAGCCTGAAAACTGACTGAGACACTTCTCGGTGACTCGGATTGTAATTGTGTAATGTCAGTAAGAATACTCACTGCAGCTCCAGGAAGTCCTGGTCGTCCTCTCTCACCAGCAGGTCCTCTTGGACCCTACAGAATAAAATTAAAAGTGTGGTATTATTTTAAACTAGATATGTGTGAGAATGGTTGCAGAGTGAGCGAGGCAAGTTTTGCGTTAGGTGGAAGTTAATAGTAAAACTGAAAATTGTATGATAAGAAACATAATTACCATTGCTCCAGGAGATCCATTTTCACCTGGAAGGCCATTTTCACCCTAGAAACATATAAAATGTGTCACCATTTTGTATAACAGGAAATTTATAACTTTTTCAACACAGCATATTATAAAAAATATATGGAACCAAGAAAAAGATTACATTTTAACAATACCAAATTTTTGTTAGCAATCTTATATGCTATAAATCTCAGTTTTTGCATTTTAAAAACTTGAAGACTAAACAGAAGTAATCAACGTGTTACTCAGGGGCACTCAGTCATTTCTAATCTAGACAGTTCAAGTTATCAGCTTTCATGGAAGTTTTAAGACAACATCTCAATTAGTCGCTGTTATTTAGCTCTTAAAATGCAAAACTCGGTATGTTTTAGAAAAAGGCAAACCCTAAAATATAAATCTTAAATATAGCTATAATATTTAAATAAATTTATTTATGAAAATATGATTTTGTTGTGATTTACCTTTAATCCAGGAGCACCTTGTTCACCTTTTTCTCCATTTCGTCCATCAAAGCCCTTTGAAATAGATAAAAGTAGTAAAAATATTAAGATCTGTTAACAATTCAGAACAGTTAAGAACTTTACATTAAATTTTTTATACTAGCTTTACCACATAGCACTATTTTCAACATTGACATGAATAATTTAAAACTCTTTTAAGTGCATTGAAGACCTTGGACATTGATTTTACAGTTAAAAACATGAAATAATTAGAAAGTACAATTTAGTCCAATTAGGAATTTGCTTTAAATGTAGCATTAGGCAAGTATCGGTTTCATAGATTTTTATGTCTATGAAGTTGATCAATTTTTGGCTCAGCTGGTTTACTCTATCTAATGTTTTGCATAGAATAAGTCATTTGATTCAATCTGTAAATCATATTGACTAAGTCAAGAATAGTTCTCAATAGTATATTTTCATCTTTTCTGACAGTGGCAGTACGAAACTTACTGTTTTATTTATTTTTTTATTATTATTATTTTTTTCTTTTTGCTGTACGCAGGCCTCTCACTGTTGTGGCCTCTCCCGTTGCGGAGCACAGGCTCCAGACGCGCAGGCTCAGCGGCCATGGCTCACGGGCGCAGCCGCTCCGCGGCATGTGGGATCTTCCCGGACTGGGGCACGAACCCGTGTCTCCTGCATCGGCAGGCGGACTCTCAACCACTGCGCCACCAGGGAAGCCCCGAAACTTACTGTTTTGCAAATATTTTCCATACACTTAAAATCAGCTTTATTACTTTATCTAAAATAACTAGTTGATTTGGTCAACAAATAAAGTTGATAGACTTAGAAAATCAAAACAATTAGTCAGAATCAATCATCTTTGGCACACACTCAATTGTCCAATAAAATTGGTAAGTAAATTGGTAATAAAATTAGATAAGTAAACATAGCCAAATGCAACAACTTACAGTCAATTTAGAAACTGTACTTACTCTATGTCCTTTCATACCAGGGAATCCAGGCATTCCAGCTGGACCTTTAAGACCCTAAAAATAAGGAATAAAAAAGATATTAATGAACTTTCAAATAGACTCACAATCCAGTAGTAAAAATGCCTTCCCTTTTTAAGTTTAATTTAATTATATAATAATTTTCAACCTAAGATCATTGTGATTACTCCAACTAATTCATTGCATACTGAAAACTTACTGGAGGGCCAGGCAGTCCTCGCTCTCCAGGTCGTCCTGGTCTTCCTGATTCCCCCTAGGTGGAGAAATAAAAGAATATATGGGAGCTTGTGTAAGAGAAAACTCATTGTAACCAATTAGTGAACTGATTATTTTGCATTTTTCTCACCAAGGACTCATGAAAATGGTTGGACTAAACATATGGTGGTGAGAACAGCTTTCCTAGTAAAAGGAATGGGGAGAGCTTCTCCCACCTTGATATAAACTTACAAAAAATGCAGGCATCACTCCAAACAAGTATTATGACCACCTCTCAATCCAGTGGGAAGAATTTGCCATTGGAAATTAAATGGGAAAGAAAGACTGACATAATATTAATTGTGTTTTTAAGTTTTCAAGTTCGTAAAGAACAGATACAAATTTCTTTATTACAAGAGACAGAGAGAAGAAGCGTCTTCTCTAGTTAAATGTTGTATTCACTGGATGACTCTTCCTGACAGAGTCAAGAAGCACATTTGGGGGTTTTGTTGGCTTGGAATTCAGAAACTGGTATATGTAGCCATGCAAATACTATGTAGATTTTCAGAGATTGAATTTTGCTGTATCCCCATTCAATTCTTAAAAACTTACATCCTTTCCGGCAGGACCTAATGGACCTATAGCACCAGGAGGTCCTGGAGGACCCTGAAAAAAAGGAAATAAAAAACAAATATATCTGTAGATTTTTCTGTTACAATCAATTTATTATTCTAACTATGTGTATTTCTAGAAAAAAACTCCTTTTAAAAAATACTATCAATGTTTCTCATCATGAAAATGACACACCAAGTTAATAGTATACCTATATTAAATCCAGTTGTTACTGTTTATTAAACTTATTTTTTATGAAAATTAAAAGTACCATGTATCAGTATTTTACATCACATGTGTGTATTTATAAACCCAAATGCACTTCTACATTTTTTGAGATATTGAAATTTTAAATGTATAGGTATTTTCAAATACTTTGAAATATTAAACTAACTTCACCTTATTTACACAGCATGTTTTATTGGTGGACTTTGTTAGACTATGCTTATTTCTACTAAATTAATTTTAAAATTATATTTCAGAAGAGTAGACATGCAGGTGAACTGAGTGGCTACAGGATAATTAATCTATATTTAAGACAAAGACGATTTGTATTCGCACTAGGAAGTGGACTGTGGTGGTGGCTAATTAGCCAGGAAATTCCTAGATTAAAATAGTAAGTGTCTCTTAAGATATCTAAACCATTGAGTCCAAAAGATCTTTGAAACCAGTTCAACGATCATAAAAGTACAATTTTTTATTTTAAATAAATTTGATCTATATTTTGTAGCATTCGACAGTTATGTTTTAGAAAATGAAGGTGGTTTCTATCTAGAACTGTTAATTTATTAAATATAGATATAATTGTTACTTACTGCAGGACCAGCTTGCCCAGGTTCACCAGGGGGACCTTGGTATCCTGGAGAACCCTAGTGGATAGAATAATACATAAATATTTTTAAACTAACTTAATCTTCATATGATTCATTTACATCGTGAAGACAGTATGAAATCAGAATTTGTGAATGTAGTCAGCGAATTTTATTCTAGTTTATAAATATTGAAACTACAATTTTTCAGATCAAAATAGAGTTAATTTATTCCATTCTACACACTTAATTCCACTGAAACTGAATTGTTTCAGACTTGAAGCCATATGACATGCAAATTAAATATGTGTTTTAATTTTACCAAGGTTTTACTTGCTAATAGTTAAAAGGAACTAAATGTGAAATTCCAACATCTTTGAAGGAATGATAGTTTCTTGGTTGCTACTTCTCTACTTAATTGGGATTATGCTTGCTGGAATGGCAAAATTACAGCAAGATCTGTATTAACTTGATTCATATAATATGCATGAAGAAGAAATCACCATTAATGACTATACTTACAGGGGAACCAGGATGACCAGATGTACCAGGGGGACCGGGTGGGCCAGGCGGACCCTGGAACAAAAATTTGAAAGATAAGTACAAATAAATGCATCTGAAATACACTTTATCCAGGCATCAGAGATGTCTCTGTTTTGAATGATACTGACATCTTTAAAAATGAGAACAGCATACCTCATTATGTGATAACTATTCATGGATTAATTAATTTTATTAATTTTAAATGAAAATCTCATCACAAAAACTTCACTCTAAATGAAATTCTCTCAGAGTCAATAAAAATTACTGGTGTTATAAAATGTTGACCTGAGTTCCCCAAAAAGTGCTTTCAAAATCTGGAAAACTCTATACAAAATGCTTTGAGAATCTCTGCAACATTAGGGTGATACTTGAACTGGTGAAGAAGCATATTTTTGCCTGGCAGCTCAACTCAATGTGGAAAAATATTGATCTGCATAGTATAAACCCCAGTTTCTAAAAATAATGATGTAAATCAACCCAAAAGTTCTTAACTATATCACTGAGTTGTGTTGATATGAAGATTTAGTTGCGTGTGTAAGATTCATCGTACTTAGGACAATAAATTGTAAATGATTTATCATTGTTCAGAAATACAGGTTAAACTAGAAAATCTTCAGTTTTGTAGCACACTATTTATAAATACTGATAATAAATTTATAAAACTAGAGTTTCTTCTTAAATTTTATCTTGTAACTTTTTTCCTGGAATTTTAATAAGTAGTGGATTTTTAAATTTTTTTGGTTTTTCTTTTTAGTAAAAACAGTATATCTGATTGAAAAATAGGATTCATAATGTGAACGTAGCTGAGTAACAACAGATGTTTACATTTACATAGTTAATACAATTGTCCTTCTGGTTTTAAAATATACACAAAAAATTCACAGGCTCTAAAACTTTAAAGATGAATAAAATTCTCTTCTTACAATTTATTTTTTACCAATTAAGGGTCTTTCTTTAACTGATCATTTAGATCTAATAGCTGAAATTTTGTCCTCTCTAGTTTTAGAAGTCACAACTATGGGGTCCAATGATCTGGGCAGCAATCTTCCATAATCCCTGGGAATCCAGCTTCATGTCTCATTTACACATACATACCTGTTTCTGGCAATAAAATGATAACTTTCCATAGTACTGCTCTTCCTAATGGCTATTCTTCAATAAGGGTCATTTACATGGGACACCATGCGTCAAGCACACGTGCCTAGGTTTCAATGCTTTTTTGCTCTTTTCTTCTATCAAAACTTCAAGTCATTTACCTTGAAGGGAACCTTTTGCATACAATGTGAATTGATATCATTTACAATAGATGAACTTCAATACTCGATAAATTCTGGAAATATTTGTATTTCAGGATTTGAGGTGAGATGAATTGTGATATTGGATTGTCATCAAGTGGATTGTCATCTAGAAAGTAGCATTTGAATAGTGAGCAGACATTGAAAGAAGGTTTTGAACAACTCAGGTGAGAAAAAGGAAAAGTGGAAGTGAAAAATAACAAATTTGGTTAAAATTAGGAAATATATGAGTGTGAGACCTAAGTATGAAGGCAGGTGTGCCCCTGGAATAGGTGGTTTTGTAAAGAAGGAAGGAGCGGCAAAACAGGCATGAAATAAGAGGCAGTGAAGAAAAAAATGAGTTAGGAAAGAAGGATCATGATAAACCTACCATTTTCTTTCCCGCCTTAACAAAGAATAAGCTATTTTGTACAATTCTGTAATAACACTATTACTAGAAGAACAACCGTTCGAGATTTAACAGAGTGGAAGGCTAAATTATTCTCTAAATGCTGACAAACACTTGTACATACAGGTAGCCCGGGATAGCCTGTGATTCCTCCTGGTACTCCAGACTTGACATCATATGCCTCATACTGGGGAGAATAGTTCTGTAGCAAAGAGACCAGGTAGATAAGATCATGTTGATATATAGATCATAATTCTTTTCAGAAGCATTTAGAAGAAATGCATGCAACATCTGTTCACTGATAGAAAGTTTTCTGCATGCCAGAGAGTGTGGTATGTATTATTTAATTATCTTGCTAATTCTATCTCTGTAACTTTAGATATTAGATGTCTTACAGAAATATTTGCCTAGGCAATGCACAAATCTTTCAACTGACTGTATGCAATTTGTTTCTAAATAATTTTTTTCTACATGCTCTTACTAAAAATATTTCTAAGTGATATCTACAGCCTTAGAAACATAAGATCGTAGACGAAGACTGAAAGAGCCTTGAGATCATATAATCTGACTTTTTTACTTTGAGCAGAAAAAATGAAGATGTCAAATTACTTTCTCAAAAGTTAATGATACAAGTAAAATTGATATCTCCAGTTTTTAGTTAATGTACCTAACAGATTCGCCAAAAAGTAAACATCCCCATAGAAAACAAGCACGAGATTTAATAGAAAGTTTCATGTGTTTATTGGATTGTTTTGGAGATTATTTTATTTTGAATTCTAGGCCTAGCAATGGATTCTGTTTGGTACCAAGATAAGAATAAGTTAGACTATATCCTTTGCTTCCTATCAAATTGATTTTTGAAAATCTTTTTTTTCAACCCACAGTGATTTGTATATATGTTTTCTAATTTCTCCTAATTTCATGCAGTAGAAATGTTGTCTTATTTATTTGTTTAGTTATCTGCTTTACATGCAGAGTTAGTGGGTTGCCATGCTTTTCAAGAGGAGCAGGATATGCTCTGAAGGCTTGGCAAGAGTAGTTGCATAGGCTTGAATAATCCTCCGGACTTGAAGTCATTAAGGAGTGCTCATAGTTCTTCAGCTGCTTTTGTCCAGACTTTCAGAGGCTTTACCATCAGGATTATAAGGGGAATAGTTACAGCAATTCCTCAATTCTCTAGGTTAATTCTTTGGGGAGTTGATGGTTCATTTTTCAAGCCTAATGCATATATTATATGCCTGCTTAGAAGCTAGGAAATTTTGCAAAGATATAGTAGCAATAGCATTAGAATTATGAGGAAAAGTGAATATTTATAAAGCACTTAGAAGAGTGCCTAGCGTATGTAAGCACTAGATGGGAATTTGTTAAATACATAAAATCAGAGAATAGATATAAGAAACCCACAGAAGTGAGATGTCATATAGACTAAAGAAAAGAAAATGAACCAGGTAGTTTTAAATAGGACACTCTTTTAGTCCTGGAATTTATTACCTGGGTACCAGTTGGGCACGATTCACAGATTCCAGGAGGGCCGGGAGAACCAGGGGAACCTGGCAGTCCTGGAAGACCAGGATCACCATTTCTCCCAGGAATACCAGGAGGACCCTAAAAAAAAATCAGAGATAAAAATAAACAAAACACTGAAAAGTCCTAGTGATTTAGATCATTATTAAATTGTAGCTTTTATGCTTTATAAGAAATCAACATAAAGGATATGTTTTCTCAGGAATCTATACATTTGTACCCAAATCATGTGTATAATTTCAGTGTAATTTATTCCTTTGTATATTGACCTATATGTTATTTTTCAAACCAATAATAGGGATGAAGACACTATACAAAGTTGGGGAAATCTGAATCTTTACATGCACAATTATGGATTCTCAGTTTGAGTTATCATGTGTCATTATTTAAATATGTGGTACTAAAGGAAATGTATACATGATGAAAGTTCAAATATGGAAAGGTTATTAGAAGGGAAAAAAAGAAAGCAAACTCATCAAGGAACTAATTTCCTTTCACTGTAGAATGTTACTTACTGGATCTCCTTTGGGGCCTTGAGGTCCCTGACCATTAGGAGGGCGAGTGGGCTAATAAATGGAAAAGATATAGATTAAACAGGACATAGATAGGAACAATTTTCCCATGAAGTGTGTCCCAATTTCTTATCCTAAATTGCATCCAATCCCTGGTTTTTAACAGGAAGGTTCACCTTTTATTGGTAATACCCATGTGATTATTTGCTGGACATTACTTTCACTTCCTTTCAGGCTCCTATGACATAGGAACTATTCATGTGTTTAAATATGAATCTTGAGTATGTACAGATTTTCTTTAAACTCACAGCTGTTGGAGGCTGTGGGCAAACTGCACAACATTCTCCAAATGGGATTTCGGGGTTGGGACAGTCTAATTCTTGGTCATCACATATTATGTCGTCACAGAGAACAGATCCTGAGTCACAGACGCATATTTGGCATGGTTCTGGTTTCCAGACATCTCTATCCGCATAGGACTGACCAAGATGGGAGCATCCTCCTTCAACAACTGAAAAATAAGAGAGATGGTATAATATTTTGCACATTCAAAAAAATCCAAAAATTAAATTATGAAGAATATCATGGTCTTCCTCCATAATTTGCTAAGTAGTAAGAGACTGCATTAAATACCAAATCTGTTTATTAACATCAAATTGGCATACTAAGGTAAATTTTCCTTAGGGCCAGCAGGTATTTTACTTTTGCTTGTAGTAAGAACTTAATACCAGTGGAAATCTGACAATCGCTTAAACATTTACTTATTAATTGTGCAATTGAAAACAAGTTTTGCTATCTAATTTCTATTCTTTGCTTCAACTATAGATGGGAGCATTAAACTATAAAGATGATTTTGTCACTAACTCTGAAGACTTTCTGGATTTTATTAACTTAGTTGAGAAATTCAGGGGAAAACTGAATTACTCTTGGCAACATAAAACTCCTCCAGATTCCGGGGAAAATCTTAACAAGTCTTATTGTATGTATTGAATATCACTGCTAGCTCTGTTGGGCATTAGTAGGTCAACATAATATGATATAATATAATATATTGTATACCTCATATGGATGTAAAGAGGTTTCCAAATCACTAAAAAAAAAAGTTTTTAAAACAAAAATTGCAAGGATAATAAGGAAAAATATGAATCATGACCATGTGTATGTGTGGCTTAAAATGGTCAAAAATTTGCTTCAACGAAAATTTTAGACTTGTTTCCTAATTATATGTAAGATACTGACATTTCAGCAGCTATTAACAATGAATCAGCTTAGGGGTTGCCAAAATAAAACCAGGTCTCAATTCTTAAAGCATTAGCTGTGGACTGTGCTTGAATACAACTTTAGCTCTTGAGGATTACTTTGATAGCTTGCCAGTAACTGAGAAAATAAATTACAAGTTTCTAAACATATGCAAAAATTTTTGCCAACAACAAATCACATACTTGTTCAGTATTTGTATTTTTGTGAAACAGTGAAATTTTATTTTCTCAGAGCCCGAACTTTTGTCTGTTGAAAGAGGCTTGCTTGGGAGAAGGCAAGTCATTTAAGAACACTTTGGTGCCTTGTGGCCAAGAGGCCTTTGAGAGAGTCCTGAGATTTTTCCACCTGGATACTACATACAGCCATGAAGATCACCTCTTCAAGTTCCTGTTTTTATATCCTCTCCATACCTGAAGTAATGCTAAATATTTTGAGTATAGAGGTTTGGCTGATTCAGTAAAAAATGTTCACCAAAAAAGGAGAATTTTAGAATCTAGGGACTCTACAGCGTACCTCCCCTCCTCATTTCCATCTATGTGTGCAGATACAACTTTAATCATCTTGTGCCACACCCCTGATGGATTCAAGAAGTTTAAAAGTCTTTTCTTGTTACAATTACCCAATGTGTTTACAGCTAATAAAAGAAAGTATGATTGTTTCACTGCAATTTGAAGTAGGCAAGAAAGAATCTGCTTATTTTAAAAAGTTATTATAGTTCCTCCTCCATGTTTGAAACAGATGAGAACGTTGGAAAGAAATATTGTCTAAGCTTTTAAAGGAGCATTCCTTTATACTTTGTGAGCATAAAAGCTGAATGCCAAAATGCTTACCTCATGTGAATGAAGTAGGCCTGTTTAAATGGTGTTTTGAAAGATATGCTTAAGAGAAGTGCAATCTTTTTCATATTATTATGAACAGTAGTAATTTAAAGGATCTAGGCATTAAATTTGTTCTCTAAGCAGAAATGACATATTTAGGAACTAAGTTCACTGGTTTTCAGAAAAGGCATGAAAATTTTGATGAGATGGAAGGTTGTTTAATGAAATTGTATGACATACATATTTCAAACTTTACACTGGCTCCCTTTTCTTAAGATGAATTATTTTTTAAAAATTTCTCTAAATTAACATTATATGAAGTGTCCCAACAGATTAGTTTTAGCTCAAGATTTTTTCTCATTAATAATGTGGATATCAGGCTTCTCAGCTTCCTTGAAGATATCACTAGTATAAAGAATATTGACCATAGGCCAATATATGTTTGAAATTTGCTGAGAGTAGATTTTAAGTGTTTTCACCACACACACACGCACACACACACACACGTAACTATGTGGATGTATTAATTAATTTGATTGTGGTAATCATTTCACAATGTGTATATATATCAACTCATCATGTTGTACACCTTAAATATATACAATTTCATTTGTCATTTATATTTCAATAAAGCTGAGAAAAATATACGACCAGTTTATACTAATACTTTTTTTAGCTCTTTTTTTAGCTCTTTGTCTTTGGGTCAAGAATATCTTTCTATATTTAACATAGGACCTGTTTTATAAAAATTAGCTGTTGGATACAAATGAAGATAACAGTTAAAACTAGGGTCAAGCATGTTGTATTTTAAATATCTTCTCTTCCTACGTTCTTATTCTGCTTTAAAATCAACATAAAACATTTTCCCTTGTGTATTCATCCTCCTATATTTGTGTCTCATTGAAGGTACTATCACAACCTAGAGATACGGTATTTTACATTCGCTCTGCAAACTTTTAAACAAATGAGCATAATATTGACATTAAAGTTGTAAATGAATTTTTTAGAATTGGGGTTAAACTCAGTGTTACATAAATGAAAATTATTTAGCCTTTTCTTTCCAAATTTTATTAGAAGCCATGTGTGTTATGCTTTTTAAAACATAGAGGTCTCAATATAAAGGTTGAGTTAATTTGGTGTACTTCTCTTTTTTTTAAAGGTGATGTTGTTCTAAATAAAAGAAGAAAGGTGGAATACTTGAAAAGTAAGAATTAATGCACTTTTGTTTATTGCCGTAACTTATCTCACATTCATTTGAAAGAAATCTGGCTCTCCTGAAAAGTCAGTTCCTGTAGAAACTTGTAGCTGAAAGTCAGACTTTTCTCTGCAGTTCCACCTCAGTCACCCTTGTTGAAAGAATGGAGAATTTTATGTAGTTGCCTCTAACTCTGTGTTTTGTGCATGACAAAATATGGTTGGCAATATGTTCTCTCAGAAGCTAAACCTATTACACAGATGTCTCACGGTCCTCAGTTTTAGGACCATAGCCTAGTTATATATGAGAAAATCATGGCAGAGTCAAGGAAAAAAATGTTTTGCTTTCAAGAGGAATAAAATGCTCTAGTTAGCCACTTGCAGCATTTAGAAATAAAATAGAAAATGGAATTCAGAAACAGTAGTCATCTCATATTATTCCCTTCTTTTCTTAGATATCTAAATTCAGAGCAGCTTTGATGAAAAAAAATAAGATACATACTTTTGTAAATATGTTAAAGAAAAAGTAAATAATCTCATTTTTACTGCTGGACAAGTAATAGATTTCCCAATTACTTCCTTTATTGTTATTGCTTAAACTAAGTCTCCCTGTTCCAATGTGTAATTAATTTTAAACCCCACCTCTCATGTCACTTAATGTGAAGTTCCTTAGTACAAAGAACTGTCCTGAAATAAATTTCTCTGTGGTCACTCAAACAATGCATTAGACTAAATCATCATCTAAGTTATAAAACAAAATGAAGCTAGTGTATGACATAATCCACTCTTTGACTCTTTTATTTCCTAGCTCTCTGTTTTGGAACTTTAGAGAAAAATAAAACCAAGTAACATAATTTAATATTTTCAGATGTTCTTAAAAGCTTTCTTTTTTGGTGTTTTGGTTTCCATTCTTCAAATGTTAATTTATGCTGATTGATGGAATTTTACTGTAGTGACTAAAATATAATGCAAGTTATGTTTGTCTTAATTACATTTTTGGAGTAAAAATAATATGCCCTAAAGCATCCAATCAAATTGTTAATTTAGCTTGAGTGATAAGTTTAATTTTTTTCTCTTTTCTTATTGAATCCTCTTCAGAGAGAAGGTTTTCTTTAATCTGAAAATCTAAAAATAACAGATGTGATATGCAAATTATCGTAACATTATTTTCCTCTTACTGTAGAAAGTTGAATATTTTGTAAGTGTGAGCAAAAGGAGTTCATATAGCTTCCAACTGAAATATGTTTGGCTTTTAAATGATATTTATGTTTGAAGAACATACATTTTAATAAATATGTTTTGACTGCTTATTATTAATCAGAGTATGTTAAAGTATGTTAGATGAATTAACAAAAAGGATTGAAGGAAATATCTGTAGACCTAAGTAGATAGATAATTTCAATTTTAAAATGTTTTGCATGGACAAGGTAGATTCTTCTTATTCTTGTCCCCTACAGAAAAAGAAAACAAACACAAAACCAAGAAATTTTATGAATAATCATTTCTAGATGTTTCCTTGTTTTATTCTTTATAGTTATATGATTTTTATGTTTCCAATTAGAAATTTCCTTTAAGGTGGTTAATGTTTTGCCCTGTGAAAAATAAAAAAAAATTAGAGAATTAGAATTAAAAGTATCATATACCTAACAATCAGCAATTACATTATAATATAATCTGATTAGTGATCAATTATAGGATTACTGAGGAAAATATATTCTACTTGTATAATTACAGTTGGCAAACATCTTTAAGTTTTATGTCTGATAACCAAAATGTTATTCTTACCTTCCTTATCACTAAATCATTAAGTACTTTAATTTCTTCCTTACAGTAATTTTATTTTCCAGTGTTAGTAAAACTAATACTAGGCAGAGTTTGTATCTGTATCTCTTATGTTGCAAGCCCTGTTCTGAGCGCTTCGTATATCTATTTTACTTAATCTTTCAACAGGCCCTGTGAAGTGGGTGTTGTCATAATCCTCATTTTACAGGTGGGAAATCTGAGATACAGAGACATGAAGTGATTTTCCCAAGGTTTTATATGGTAAGAGGTAAAGCTAATATTTGAAATTAGGAAAGCTGTCTCTAAATTCCATACTCTTAACTACTACATTCTATTCCCTTTCTGCAGTTTCAAGGGCAGGGTGGGATTAAAGAAGTTAACTTCAAAGCTCTGTCCCATTATGGTTTCTAAATCCTGCAAGCTTAAAATCAGAATCTAAAAAGACGGGTTTATTTCTTGTTTTTTTTAAGGAATAACATTTTTCTGCAGAATATCTTTTCAATCTGGCCTCAAAACAAGAAGATAATATCTGGAGTTGAATTCTGTTGTTTATTTTCTCCTGACCTTATGAAAAAGACTTTAATCTCCAAGACCACCCTAATGACATCCAGACCACCAACAGGATTAACTGGGACTGGGAACTCAGCATACATTTTACTAGATACAGAGAAGCAGGATCCTATCAGCGGCAACAACAATAAACAGATAAGGCTTATGTATCCAGTGCAAAAAAACATATTTAGGATGTCTAAGATTGATTTTCAGAAAATATAGTTACTAAATGATTCATATTAATGAACTTCTAACTACATTAAAAGCTTCCCTTCTGAATCTGGACATTTATGAACATACCAGGCAGCTCCAGAGTGTTTCTCTGATTTTAATTAACTTGAGAAACACAGTCCCTGTTTGCTATCCTCCACACCAAACACTACAGAAAACAAAGTTTTGGAAAAATAAATGCCATTTTACTGAAGCAGTAATTTCTTAATGTGACTTTTCAAAGCAAATTTAATTTTTAATAGGTTCTGAATCCTTTATGTTCAATGTTTACATCTTTGGGGCACTTTAATTTTTGCCCTCTTCTTTGAACTTTTCATTTTGTTCACTAAGATTACATTTTAAACGGCAGTTCTTGACCTCAGTCATGGAAAATACAACGGTTTTATTAGTTAATCTGAAAGGAATTCATTTCTGCTGTGTTTTCATTAGGCACAGACAGAAATTCTAGTGTTTAATGTAGCTCCCCAAACTGCAGTTAACAAATGGTTTGTGTAAGAATTGCTATCTTATTTTTTCCGTTGTCATCTTGACATGAAACAGGCCAAGTTTCCCTTTTGAAAACTCTAGATTTTTTTACATCATACCACCCCTCTCTTTTCTATTTTATTTTATTTTTTTCTTTTGAATGTAGAAAACAACAGCACTACACTTTTTTTCCAAGAAAAACTGTTTTACGAGAAACAGCTCACTGAGATGTTTCCAGAAAGTTATTGTAGACCTGGAAACTTTACAAATGTTCTTCATGTCCAGCAAAGGCAATAACATCTTTCATCTTTAAATCTTTAACTCTTAAGCAATCCACTTTAATCACTTCAAGGTGGTGAGATCATCTGATGTTACAGAATGAAAGAACTGAGCTACATAATCTTTGGAACGCTGCACCAGTCATCCACAATGGAAACCATGGGGTTTCAGTAGATGGCACTCTTCTCCCTGAGTGACTACTCAAGTTCTGGCATGCAACTCTGTAGGTGTGGAACAGAGACTTTTGTGAGGGCTTTTAGTCTCAACTCTACTCCCAGAAAACTCATATCCAATGGTTCTTGATTTTTTATAGTGAGCCTGTAGATAAGACATCAACCCAAGAATCTGAATTAGTTAGAAGCACATAACCACAGTCTTCCTTTTCCAGAATTGTTCCATTGGCTTTGTTCTTTTCTCTTACAATACAGAGATGTTTAATTTCAGAATTTAATCAGAATATCTATTTACTTAGAGGCCTTTAGATCATCTGATGTTGAATACTCTAGAGGTGGGGAGGAAATGCAAGGTATCATTAATGAAAAACACAAAATTTTGTACCAATATTTTATTTTCTTGGAATTTATATTTTTACAGAGCTGAAGATAATTTCTGCTTACATTTTAGATGAGCCTCCTATTTAAAAAGTAGATTTAGCAATTCAAAGTGTGCTTGATCAGTAACAAATCCCCTCTTAAAGCATAATGGAAATTAGTGTAAAAGAAAATAGACTCTCATAACCTGTGATAAGGAACTGATTTCTCTGAGTCCATTTACAGTGGACTTTAATTCTAAAACAATTAAATGCCCACAGTTCATTATCACAGTGTAATTAGCCGAGTAACTAAATATAAGCTCAAACGTTAGAACACTTTTAATTAAAATAAAGTTTATCTCCCTGCCCTAATGAAGCAATATTACTTAGTAATAACTTTTTATCCTTTTATCTATTTAATAAGCAGTAACTAAAATATGTCAAATAGTCTAAAAAATCAGAAACTTGACAAATATTCACAAAAATAGTTATATATTATATGTGGAATAGTTATATGTGGAATTTTGAAAATGGTCATAACATTCAAGCCCATTTCCTAAAAGTCTTTGAATATTGCTACCATGTGTTTGTGTTTGAGTATGCGTGTTTGACAATATTTTATCAGTAATATACTTATTTTCTTAGGAAAGTAGTGTTTAATATTTAAAATTCACACATGTGATATTTTTAAATCTCATTATAAAGTATGGAATCCAGCTGTGTAACATTTATGTTGGCATTGGTTATGCAAATGGTAACTGTCTGTCAGGTGGCAAGTCTTTGTGCTTAAAATCTGGCATGTTTATAAACTACAGGAAATATAAAATAGAACATATTTTTCCATTGGTAGAAGAAAATACATGAATTAGATAGAACTTTCACAGATTTGTAAAAAGACCAAAATTCTTTGTGAGGACATGTTTTATGCTCTAGAATATTCATGTGAGTAGACTAGAAGTTAGTGCTTATTGGAGCTGTTCTGCTTCTGGGATTCTCAGGGCATTTATAAGAAACCTATATCCCAGAACTCTATATGACTATTCTCAATGTGCTGTATATTCAACTACCTCCTGTAACCTCCCCAAAACTAATCTACCAGCAATTTTTGGTCTTGTTTTGTAAAACCTCCAGGGAACATAAGATGTTACTATCTCAAAAACAACTTAAACATCTTTTTTCATGAGAAACAAAAGCAGTAAACTGAACAAAATCCTTTACAACTTCTTGTGAGCATAAAAGCATACAAATGGATCAGCAAAATTTCATAGTTTTTTATTATATTCTGCAGTTAAAGGGAAAATAAAAAGAACTTATGTGATATAAAGATCCTGTAGGTATCAAACACTTTTTTCCCCTCTGAAGTGAGATTGAGAAGAAAAATACTCATAATGATTATAAAAGATTGTAACCACCAGGCAACCACAAATATTTTGTCACTCTTTTGAACTAAACATTAAATGTTTGCAGTCTTTCCAATAAATGAGAACTTTGTGATTTTTTCCCCAGAAATTAGCAGAATTTAAGGATTTTTAAAAAGGTAAAAGTCTTGATTGAGGTGGAGGTGTGGTAGAAGTCATTTGGTATTTTAGCTAAGGAAGGACTAGGGGTTGTGGCATCTTCTGGGAGAATAGAATGGGGAGGAGAAGAGGAGAGGAACAGAGGAAAGAGGATTGAGAGTTCAAGGGAAAGAAAGGGGGAGGAGACAAGAGGAGGGAAGAAAGAAAAGAGATGAAGCCACACAGAGGGCACTAGGGGATGAGGGCGGGGGTGATAGAGGAAGCAGGGAAGGAGGAGGAGAGATGGTCTTGCCTAGGAAGGGGGTGGGGTGATGAGTGAAGGAATGACAAGGGGGAAGAGGTCTAAAGGAGTCAAAGGGGGTGGAGAGATAAGAAGGTGGAGAAAGGAAGGGAGGAGAGGAAAAAGGAGGAGAGGAAATTAAGGGAACAAGGAATATGGATGTTTCTTTTCATTTGTGGCCATGGTCTGAATATAACTGAAGAAATATCATTGGGTATTTCCCCCCTACTTACATATACAACCTATAGGACACTAAAGATATCTGACATTAAAAATGAAAAACTGTTTTCAGACACTATGTTTGCAAAAACTATAGGTTTAAATGTAAGCATTTTTTTATTATGTGCACATAGAAATGAATGTGTAATGATTTCTTCTAGTATCTTCAAACTTAGCATTTAAAGACATTTCTATGAAAGGTTTAATTCCAATATGTCTGGTATTTTAATGACTCTGAGAAACATATGAATTAAAATAAATATTTTCACACAGTAAGATAATGAACCAAACATGGTTTTGAGGAAATTAGAACATGAGAACCATCATTTGCACTTATTAGAAAATAGAACAAATCAACTTTTTGAAGTCAAAGAGTACTAATATCTTTACCTTGTTTGCAGAAAAGTCAAACATTCCTGTTGAAAATATTTTCATAAATATTTTCTTTGTCAATGTAAATGCAGTTAAAATGTAGAACATGCAGAAAACACTAGGCCCTTAACAATAAATTATTAGAAGATACGTATTAATCAACCATGTAAGTGCTTGAAACTGAATACAAACAGGAATACAAACAGGAATGAAACTTTTATACAGTTTGAACCTTTAAAGAACGTTGCAGATATTACCTTGTTGCCATTTTACAGAAATATATTTCAGTGGTTCTAATAATGTGTAGTGTTTTCCTTTAGACTATGCTTAATGCATGCTATTTTTAAGATGCATTATCTTACTGGGTAAACAATGCTTAATACTCTATGCTGACAAAGAATCCAGCATACAAAGGAGAGCATAAAGGTATTACAAGAGACCAATAACTTCCAGACTGCTTAGGGAAGCGTTCCACGATGTTAACAATCCAGGAGGGGAACTTTGTAAAGCCATTTAAAAAAGTTTCCAGTACCGTTAACGTGAAAACAAGTTAGTACAAGAACATCTTTATCTTCAACAACCAGAGAACTTTCAAATACAAAACGGACAGTATTCTCTTTAAGCAAATGTAAAAAGCACCACCCTGGTCAGTACTATGTTTCACAGCTGGGAGCTGACAGAGGAAGTTAGCTTTTAGGAGACTGGTTTCCCCTTTATACTGATTTGTAAAGAGAAGTAAAGGCAAAAACCCCATAAAGTTTCTTGAAATCGGTACCTACTCACCTTCCTGTTGTGCCAGAATAACAGTGGGATGAAGCAGAGCGAAAAGTAACCAGATCCCCTTTTGCACAAAGCTCATCATGTCTAAATATCGGACATGAGACTCTTTGTGCAAAAAGGAGAAAAGCAAAGCAGCTCAGAGTAGCACCATCAGTTGTTCCCTGCCCTTCAGCACCGGGCCCGTCATAAAACTCAGCCACTGAGATTCCTGTGCTTTGGCCTTAAATAGGAAAAAGTTTGGCTTCCTTCGCTCTCCAGCCCCTTTCTGAAATATGAGAGCAGCACCCATCCCCTGAGCAGTAAAAGAAATGATTAATATGTCTTTTTCCCTTATGGAAGACACAACACACAACTTAGGAGAAATTGCACATCTGGAGCTTGTGTCTATATGTGTATGTATAAGTTTGTTTCATATTTTAGTCATACGTGTCTTTGCACAACTTAAGAATGTATATCAAAAAGCTCTGCCTTGAGTTTTAATAAAAGACTTAGATGTGGGTATTTTTTTATCTCCCCTTATTAACAACTGCATCATTTTGAGAAATTTCTTGATGCCCTTTTCTTGGGCATGACTAATTTGCCAACCTGATCTTCCTAGAAGACTTTTATATTGGGATTTTGCCAGAATCCACCCTAACTCAATTTAAATAGGGAACTGTAAAAGATTAACTGGAAGAAAAGCCTCTGTTTGTCCACCCACTCTGGGTCCTGGAAATTCAGTTTCAGGCAAATGTCAGAAGACTAAGTATCTAAGATATGTTTGAGTGGCACCTTAAAAGTTAGTTACTAATCTATAGCTGTTTCTATTTGTCACAAATTTCTTTAGCCAGCCAAAGAGTAATTCCTTGTGAGAGTGCAAATTTTGTACTGCTTGTAAAAGCTGAAACAGATTTTTCTAGAGAAAAATTTAGCCCTTCATGTCTCGACTTTGTAAGAAACAGAAAGAGAAAGAGCTTATCAGGTGAAATATCAAAAGAGTACCAAAAGTTCTCATTTTATCTAGATTGGTATAAATATTAGTATAAATATTTCTCGATTTAGACTTTTGTATGTATAATTTCCAGGCCACGTTAACATAGATTTTCAATGTATTTCTGGATATGGGGAGTAATTTCTGGGTCATATTTTAAAGAGGGGCAAATACTATTTATAGGTCTTTGATAAATTTTTGCAAGAAAAATGTGCTTGTCCACAGTACCAAGTTATTTCTGTTAACCACTATATTTCTTTATACCCTAATCATCAGTCCATAGTTCCTTCATTCATCTCTCTATTCTACATGAGCTATTCAATTCTAATCAAGGTCACATGCATTTATTTTATTTTTTCCATGTCAACTTAGCCATGCCCATCTCCATGCATGTATGCGCATGTAAAATTCTCCCCATCTCACACCAATTCATGGAAGTCACTTCTCTAATACCCAGTTCAAGACTTTCCTCCGTTAAAACTGTTTTCATCTTCTTCTTTCTCCCAATTCATGTTACACAATTTTTTTTACTCAATTTACATGTTATTTGTATAATTGTAGGTGTACATCTATTCTATAAGAGAGGACAGTTGTACACTTGCCTCCCTACAGGCCCAGCTACTAAAAGCACAAAGACGTCCAAATGTAGATGACATCATCTGGTGACAGGAAAAGAAAACTAGTTGGACCAATCTCTTGTACATCTTCTGATTTTAGACCAGAGATACACTACTTGAGGGAAAAAAAGTAACAATTGAACAGTCATGAAAATAAGCTTTGCTATTGGATCATAGTGGAGTTGTTGGGGGAAAGACTGTTATATACATTTTTCTGTCTTTCAATCATCTTCACTTTATATTAAAAAAAAAAATCCCCTTGTGTTCAAACCAATTCAGAAACATGATTCATTTTTCTCCTGGTGTCTCTGACACTTGCATAAAATAATTTATATATCTGTATTCATTATCTTATCTTATGTACATGATCAATAAAAGTTGAAATTTATTAAATTTCTTCATTAGAATTGGTTTCCAATGTGGAAAATTAGATACATTAGTTTTAAATAATGTTTTTTATGCTTTATTTCAGGCATTACATATACAATTTCTATTGTATTTTTGGTTTGTTCTAAAATTCTTAATTTGGTTATCTATTCAAATAAAAGTTTTATACTCATGAGAAAAATTCATGATTGATGTACTCATTTTTAAAAAGTTAGCTGATACTTTGCATAAAAAAATAATTGTTGTGTTTTAAGGTATCCATGAGAGATCCAGAGATAAATATCATACTCCAGATTTTCTGATTTGGCATTCTTCACTACCGCAAGCATATCTGGAGGTCCTGCACCAGGATCCTTTGTATTCTATGTCCCAGATCTTATTTTCCTCTTCATGTCAAAATGTTTTCTAATAAGGTGTCTAGATGGATGTGGATCTCAGCTGGTATCACAACTGGACAAAATACAGACAGTGTTGAATTCTATTATGCAGTCCAAGGGCTGATGTCCTTGTAGTAATCTAGACACACATTGATTTCTATACATCCCTGACTTCCCTGATATTAACCAGTTCACAGAGACATGTCATTTTGCTGTCTGGATCACATTTAGAGTTTTAACACAAATCTAAACACCTGCACCAACTAAAGCACTGATTAATCTGGTTCTCCTTTAACAAAGAGGGTAACTGAAAAGATGAGGCAAAGCAAGGGTGTGGCAGATTATCAAACAAAAATTCAAATCTTTTCCAGTTCAGTGGAAAATGGAGCTTGGGAGAGATGCATAAGCACAGCTGTGATGAATTCAGTAAGCCAGTGAATGTCAGCAGTGCTTTCTACAATAGCGATAAGAAAATCAATTATCTCCATCACGGAAAACACATGGAAGAGAAGTCTCTCCCTCCCTTTCTCTGTCTCTCTCTCTCTCTCATACTGCTTCATATATAACTTTCTTCTTTAAGCAAAGGAGGTGCATTTTTTAATGGACATTTTCTATATGCTTTCAAATCGCTGTAAAACCATTTAAAATGTATCTGTGGTAGGATTCACTTAAAAATATACTGAATCCATAGCAGAATTGCAGCCTAAAATAGGGTAATTTACAATGGTAAAATACAATGCAAGTTTTCTTTGCTATTCCTAGAGAGGTGGGTCAGTTCACTTTATGTGGTGAAAACATGTTTGGAGAGATGTGTTCCCTTTAAAATAATGTAAACAAATACCAATATGTGTGTAGTAGAGCCAAAATGTGGTTGCAAATGTCATGTTGTATTGAATGACTGGGGCACTTCTAACCACAGGTATATCTAAGATTGAGGCGGTGAGATTGGTAGTGGGACATGACAGGCAAATTTCTGAATGATTACTATGATCAGTTCTTCAAGACCCTGTAATTTCCTCTTATTCCCTAAAGTAGAGTTAATTGTCCCCTTATTTTTGTTCCTATAGAACTATATTGATAACCACTTCTCTTTAACCTAGAAATTTTACTTTTGGACAGGACTCACATTTTCTTGATGTTTAGTAAAATGAAGTGTGCTACACGTACTCATTTTGGAAACACTAAGTATCTCTATTCTTATCTATTTTTTATATCGTTTGCTGTTAAGCCTGAGGTTCTGCATTTCTCTCCTGGTATTTTTCAGCTGAAAATTACCCCAAGATTGAACAGAAAGTTCAATGAGGTTACATGACCTCAAAATTACTCATTGGAATTAAATAGCATGCTTTCCAACCTTTTTTCACCATGTTTTCCACTTGAGTTAGTCACTGATGTGGTAACAATATTTTTATGCAATTTAGGAATTGGGTGAATACATTTTTTTTTCTAATGAGGGATTGTAAAAAGATGGAGAAAGAGTACAGTTGTAGAGTTAATGACCAATTTAAAAAGAAATATTCTGATTTTGGATCATCATTTAATTTCCAGTGTTGCTGTAATTTTAGAAGTTTTGAGTAAATCCTCATTAATTTATACTGAATGATGGAGTTCAATCTTAGGGCATGCAAGAGAATTCACATCTGTGTTTGTGTGTCTATATGTGTGTCTGTGTATATGCTTATATATATGCAGATATATTTTTAATATATTCACATATACTTTTAAAGATTGACTAAAATTTAAGCAAGTAAAATTTCCTGGAAACTGCTTTTAAAAAAATAATTGATTAATTAATTTATTTTTGGCTGCGTTGGATCTTCATTGCCGTGCGCAGGCTTTCTTCTAGTTGCGGTGAGCAGGGACTCCTGGTTGCAGTGGCTTCTCTTGCTGCGGAGCACGGGCCCTAGGCACACAGGCTTCAGTAGTTGTGGCTCACGGTCTCTAGAGCTCAGGCTCGGTAGTGGTGGCGCACAGGCTTAGTTACTCCGCGGCATGTGGCACCAGGGACAGAACCAGGGACCGGACCAGGGATGGAACCCGTGTCCCCCTCACTGGCAGGTGGATTCTTAACCACTACACCACCAGGGAAGTTCCCTGGAAACTGCTTTAATGTATATGTTTGAATTGTGAAAGTTTATGAAGTATTATGATTATGTCCTCCTGGAATGAAGTCTTTATATACTTATGTTTCAATGATATTTATTTGCCATCATAATTATTGTAATTATATTTGAAAATTCACAGAAAATTGGAATCTATCTCATTACCTAACATACTGACTCATTTCAGAACAGTGTGATTACTTTATAAATTTTGTCACAAAGGTGACACAGAGTCTGGGAGTAACATCTTGTAGGAGTTCAGAAGTTCCCTGTTGGGTCTTCAGTTAACTTAATCATTCTCAGGATTGAAGCTCTACTCTGCAAATCCCACCAGACTCTCTATCAAATATAATTTGTCATCTGAGTCATACTTAGGAATTTTCAGCGGTATCCAACACAGCTGCAATAGCTTTTCAAATGAAGCCAATTCTGTCTGAAGATAAAAAGAAAGCCCAAATTACGATCTTCTGATAGAAGCATGAGATAGGCCAAAGCCAAATTTATTGGATTTACATGCTTCAAATGGAGAGTGATTTTAATTCCTCTCAATATTTTTATATTCAGATATTCCATGGGGGGCCATATTTAGGGTCTCTTAATCCAAATAATTCTTTAGGACAAAGAAATTTAGAGCCACCTGCTTCTCTCTCACCAAATAAATGGAGGTAAACGTGACCTTTCCAGGTATAACTTATTATGACTGTTACTCTGTACAACTAACCCCTCTTCAGGTCAGCATCACTGCTCATGTAACAAATATTCTGCTTGATTGTCTGAAGACTGCATTTTTGTCTATACATCAAATCATGTTTAAAGAAGCTTTATATTTAGGCATGTTATTGGTATATGGAATAATTCCAATATTAGATTCTTGGTGGAAGGAAGCTATGGTAAATAGGCTCCTTTTGTTCCAAAGGATGTGTTGCCCTCGGGAGTCTTAGCTTTCATGTGACAATGTCCATTTTTGTAACTTTGCTTTATATTTATTTATGTATTTATTTTATTCCTGCCTATAGGATATTCTTATTTTTTATTCCCATCCCCTTTTAAAAATCATGCACATTGAGAGTCCGCCTGCCGATGCAGGGGACGCGGGCTCGTGCCCCGGTCCGGGAAGATCCCACATGCCGCGGAGCGGCTGGGCCCGTGAGCCATGGCCGCTGAGCCTGCGCGTCCGGAGCCTGTGCTCCGCAACGGGAGATGACACAACAGTGAGAGGCCCGCGTACCCCAAAAAAAAAAAAAAAAAACAACTCTTGTAAAAATCATGCACAGCAGCAAACAGTCCTGTGTAGATCATAGGTAATAGGTCATAAGTATAAAAAAAGAATGACTGGATTGGAATGTAGTAGTTGAAATATTAGGCATTCTCTTTCTGCCATCTTGGTACATGTGGACGCCCTCTGGGAATAGAATTTCTAAAATGCAGATACGTCTGGAAGGTTGTGGTCCAAGGCCATTTTTGCTGGCTAAAGTGGGATCTCCAGAATAAGAGGGAGTACCACCCAGCTTTTCTTAAAACTGAAGATGCTAATAATATCTGAAATAAAACTAAATTCTATTTTGGCAAGAAATGTTCTTTTGTATACAAAGCAAAGAACACAGTGACTCCTGGTGGCCAACCAGACGAAACCAAAAAAAATGTGGGGAAAAGTCAGTCCACTTGTGCTCATGGAAACAGTGGCACGGTTTGTGCCAAATTCTGAAGCAATCTTCCTGCGAAGGCCACTGGACACAGAATCCACATGATGCTGTGCCCCTTGAGATTTTAGACTTACCGAAAAGTAAATAAATAAAAGTATGGGGGAAAAGTTAAGTGTTTAATAATATAAGAATTTCTTAAAATTTACAGGACCCATACCAAGAATCTGCCTCTACCCTTCATCATTTCACAGATCTTAGGTATATTTCATGAAGTGATTAGGTCAAAACATCTGACTAATGAGAATCAAATGGCTCTCTTTCTCCAATACCTAACACATTTATTTGTATACATGCCTTTCCTTATGCTGCCTTCCCGTCTGAAACGAGCCTCCCTCGACTCCATATGGTCGAGTCCTACTCAATTTTTAACACCCAACCCAAACATCACCTAATTTAGGAAATCTCTCTGATCCTCCCTGTTGAGATAATTCTCCTCCTCCTCTAATCTCCTTTAGCTTTCCCATGGCTCTTAGTTTCTTTTAATTTATGGTGTTTTATCTTTCTTGCTAGACTGAAAGCTACTGAAAGCAAGATTCAGGTTTAATCATCATTTTATACCCAATAGTAACTACTACAGTGCCTTACATAGAGTATGCAATTAATAAGCGTCAAGTGTCATGATTTACAACAGAAAACACTTAATCCAACAGAATGCATGTGAAGTAATCTATTTCCTTGATATCCTTTAGAACTCATGTAATTTTTAATAAATTAATTTTTCCCAGTATTTCCATCACTCTGAATAAAGGAAGGTCATTCTTTCCAGCGTAGGAAGTCTTTGGATTTATAATTGGTTTTTAAGACTTCCAGATGTTATGAATTTATTTCTAAAATTGAAAAAAAAAAGTAAACAATAGAACTAGTTAGCAAACAAATTGAAAACAGTCAAACTCTGTGTTTACCACAAGTATCACAAGTAAGAGACCACTAAAAAAAAAAAGAAATTTTTTTTTAAATGGAAAGAAACACAGGTAATTTGCCAAGGATGATAAGAAAGAATGACAAGAAAGTCAAAAGTTAATTTCCAAATCAATTTAAATAATTGAGCTAGAAATGCATCACTATTTTCATCTGTTTTATTTTGGGGATAAAAAATTTTAAATGACATATAAGTGAGTATCATAAGAAGAAAATACTTCAACGAGGAGTTCTTACACTTTCGAACTGTTTCACTTCCCTTGACTCAATTTCCTTGCAGTAAAAATTCTAAAAAGGAAAAAAAAAATGTAAAATAATCAAGTCATCAAAATACTGACATTTTCCTTCTCTTCCACAAATACAGGCACCCCACACATAATGTAAGACAAATGTTGAATGTCTTTTTTCTTATTGCTTGCTTTATTGGTTTAAATTCCCCAGAGAAGTATAGAAATGCCAGTTGGGTTAGTTGAGTATACCAAGGAATATATAGAAGCAGGTAATAGTATTCTTGAGAGGACCCCTGTGTGTAGGAGTTGGAATCCAGTTTTCGGTTGTTTGGGTCAAGGTCAGCTCCAAAGTGAGCAGCCTCATTGACCTAGATTCAGCATCTGGGTTGTATCACTCTTGATTGTTGCTTGGTGTGAGCTGAAATGGTCACTCCTGAAATATCAGTTAGGGTATGACTGGCAGTGAGAGGCCAACAGCTAAAGGTTAGAGTTGGAGGCACTATGTGATCAAACTGCATAGGATTGTATGAAAATTCCTTGGCCCTCTCCATCTCCCAGTTTGAAGTGGTGTACTTCAAATAAAAGTACGTTTCAAAAAAAACGTATTTTTATGGTGGGGAACGGAAGAAATAAGAAAGAAATATGTTGGCTAGTTATTAATTGTGATGACTAACTAATGAAGAAGAAAGCCTAAGCTAAAATAAGTCTCTTGAAATATTTTAAAATATCAGAGAGTTACTCTTTCCTATTCAAAATATAATCAAGAACTGATGGACTCTTTGAAATCATAGAGCTTTAGCGGAGGAAAAGGGAAGAGGATACATCTTGAGAGATTTCACCGAAATTAACATCAGGTTGAAGAAGGTAACTTTATATCTGCACTTTTTGCTATAGCAGACACCAGAGCAAAATATGGCCAGACAGTCAATTGGGACAGCATGACACACCACTGGAAAAAATGATGTCAGGTGCAAAATTACAAGAAAAGTAAAATCATTGTTGAAGCCACGTTAGCATACCCTGCTCAAAATTATATCTGATTCTCTAGACACTTCATTTGGAAGATTCCCCAAAACAAAAGCAGAGAAATTACATAAATGGTTTTCCAGGCCAACCTTTCTGATTTAGTGTGCTGTAAGTTGCTTGTAGTGTTTCTCCAAGTAGGGAATCCAGGAAAATTTCTAGGGGCTGTGGATTTTGGAATCTTACCAAATTGTTAATGATTGCAGCCATACTAGTTAGCAAAAAGAGCTAACCATGGTGTTAGCTCTCTTCCTAGTTGTTTTTTTCCAACACTACACTGGTGTAATTAAATTTTGTTCTCTTTGGCTAAAAAAGGTGAAGAGAACACTTCTCATTTCCTCTTCTCAACAGCTTAGAACTTAGGGGAAGTGGGCATCAAGAGTTTGGGGTAAAGAAATCTTAAGACACAGAATTTTAAAATATTGAAAAAGAAGGCCAAGATATGGGTCATATTGAATGGGCACATTCCTGAAGTGGCCACTAGTTCAGTTATTTTCTCTCATTATTTTCTGGTAGTTATTTACTTATTATGATAATTTACTTGATTACTCATAATTATTATTTTATATTTTCTGCAAGAATGAAAGCTCCATAGAGAAAGGGCTGTGTCTGTTCTGGTGGTCACTGTTTCTCTGGTACCTTGCATGTAGTCTCAAAGAGAAGGTACTCACTCAGTAAGTAAGTGCTCAGGAAGTACTGACCTATTCTGTTTTCTGGTGATTTCATTATTTTTCTAGTCTAATTTATATAATCTAAATTTAAATTAAAGGCTTCTTAATTCTCAACCTGGTTTTATAAGAAAATCATCACTTTAGAATAAAAATATCCATCTGTAAAGTTTTATGATATTTTTCTTCCTTTCTTTTTTTTTTTAAATCCCCAAATAAAATCCCTGCCAAATGAAAGTAATACAAGGAAACTCAAATAATTTGCCAGGGCAAGTTTATTAACATTTTCCCAAAGCATATCTTATTTGAACTGTTTATTTTGGATCACCATCCAAAAGATAATTTTTTTTAAAGCTTATAGGAAAATGTTTGGCTTATAAATGTTAGTTTGCATAGATAAAGGCAAGGAATGGGGTTGAGTGAGGAAGAAAAATAGTGTCTCCCACAATTAAAATATTCTCAGAAATTGTTTTTGACTATGTCATTTAAGCACTTAGCCCTAAAGAGTGTTAATGCAGAGAGATTCAATCATCTCAAAATAAAATTTGAAAAATACTAAATATCTAATGCCTGATGCAGTTCCTGGCACATAAGGCACTCAATTATGAATTGGGTTTTCATGTTTTGATTTTATTAGTAAGAAGAAGGTTATTTTCATGAAAAAATAATTGTGGACGATTGTCCATAATTAAAACAATAAAGAAAGCCCTGAATACTAATAATAATAATAGCAGTTTTTATTATTTTTTTTAATTTTTTTTTTGCAGTATGCGGGCCTCTCACCGTTGCGGCCTCTCCCGTTGTGGAGCACAGGCTCCGGACACACAGGCTCAGCAGCCACGGCTCACGGGCCCAGCCGCTCCGCGGCATGTGGGATCTTCCTGGACCGGGGCACGAACCCGTGTCCTCTGCATCGGCAGGTGGACTCTCAACCACTGCGCCACCAGGGAAGCCCCAGCAGTTTTTATTTAATACTTACTATGTGCCAGCCTTATTCTAAGTTTTATTGGTATGTATTTATTTTTATATGTATTTAATATAATATATAAAAATAGAATATATAAGTAAAATATATAACATGTACATATAATTTATTTAATCTTCACTACAACCCTGTGAGCATGACTAATGCTATACCTGTTTTGCAAATGAGTAAAATGACTTCCCAAAGACCACATGCTTAGTGAACACAGAGCCAGGATTCAAACCCAGGAAATCTGATTCCAGGACCCATTCTTTCAATCCCCATGTATTAAGTTGAATTTAGTAGCCCTAAATGCTTTCAAACAGATCAGAAACTTTATATTTAAATGAATGTTTTCCTCATCAATGAAAACATCGGAGTTGCTAGGTTTAGTTCATTCTTTTCCCTCTCAATTACATATTTGTTTGAAGCATTATTTTCACTGTTTCCACTGGTGAACCTATTGAGAGTAGGTTTAATTTTTTTAACTGCCAAAAATGATTTGTTGCAATTTCTGGTGAATAAGTAGGATTAAATAAGTAAAATTGTGTGACACTGCATCAAAAAACAAAATGTGAATACAAAGTAATGATTCCAATTTTCCTTCATGTCTCATAAAATGATTGTAAAGACAATCCCACTGATTAGAACCAAAAGTGTTTTTGAAAAAATATATAACGTGAAGATGTAGTCAAAGGTGTATTCTTTCTATTATATTAGTAAAAAGAGAAGAATAGAAAAGAAAAATCTCAGTGCTTTATGGAATTTAAAAGTCAATGGAAGAGTCCTTGAAGTCTATTGTCTTGAATTGGGGTGGTGAATGTACACTGCAATACAGAGGTCTTTGTGTAGAATCTCATTCTTCTACTAAATTATATTTTTTAATCTGATTTTTGTTTTTCTCAGAATCTGTTAGGACAACCCAAGTTTTATTGTAGGCAGTATTAATCTAGGATTAGCCAAGCAAAACCAGAAAGTGAAAAATTAGGCTTTCCCTCCCCTGAGGGCCTGTCCACGTTGTAAACTGTACAAAATGATCCCATCCTGACAGTGCATAAATGAACACAGTTTCCAACAAAACTTACACATGTGGCAGGAAGCTGTCCCGAAATGACATACTTAGACAAATATTTCCAAAAGTATCATAGATTTTCCTTTACAACAGTATTTCATAGGCTTTACAGCATTTCTCAGCTTGGCCTTCTCTTTATCACTTTCTCTCTTTATCATTTTTTTAAAAAAGCTTTATTAATTTTCAGTTTCTTCAAAGAAAACTTTTTATTCGAACAACAATTTTATTTTGATGTACATGTTGATTCAGTGCTAAGAAGCAATTGAAGAACATGAAAAACAGTTAAGCTGGGGGACATTGTGGATTATTAACAGTTAAATTAAAGCAGATAGCTAAATTCCAATTTTTATTTTATTTTATTTTCACTTTAATCATTTGATAGATGTGCCATTTTCCCTCACTTTATAGATTTGGATTTTCAGGGACATTGTCCGCTTTCTACATTTTTGTCTCCAAATTACTTTCCAACAATTCAGGTAAGTGCCTCTAGGTGTAGAGCATATCTCCTTGATGATTCTAACAGTTTCTGATCAATTAATTAATTATGCTATTTAAATACCTATTGTGTGCAAAGCACCGCACTAAGTTTGTTAGGGTTTAAACAGAAAAGTAATATGATTCTTAACCTTAAAAGAGATTATATAATTTACTTAATATTGAACAAATCCATTGGGCACTCTTATAATAAATTCATCTATGAAGTGATAAGTTTAAACATAATTTGACTGAGATTTATTCTAGTTTAAGAATCTGACAATTTTCTAAAAAAATCATAGAGTACTTATTTTTTCCCCAACTAAAAATATTTCAATTATTTACTCATACTTGCTTCTCCCTCTTGTAATATGTTTTTTTATTTCTACAGTAGTTTCTGTTTTCCAAATAGCTCTCACAGAAATAGATGCATCTGTTCTCTGGACTTAACAGTATATCATTCTTTTTCTTAAAACACATTATTGCAAAACACAAGTAAAGAGAACCAAACATAAGTTTTTAAAAAATTGCACATGGAATGTTTTCTGAGCTATGAGCTACTTAAGCTCTCTCTGGAGCTGATATATGGATGCTTTTCACTTAAAGTTCATGCTAGAACTTTTTGTACTTTAAAATAAGAGATTATACCTATTCTAGATTAATTCTTTTTTGTTATTTATTTTATTACACTTGAGTTCATTTTGTTTTTATTTGGAGTAGCCTGATTAATTGATGTATTAATTTTGAATGGGATGCTTCAGAATAAGGCAATAAGCTTACAAACTCTAACTATTATTAGGTAGCATCTATTTTTTTCTATTGTATACACTTTAGTGAAATAAACCTAGAAAAAAGAAACTTACTTTCTCAATTCAACCAAAATGTTTCTTATACCAAGAGATCAAAGAAATTCACATCAAAATATTTAGCATTTTTAAAAAGCGTATTAACTGCTTAATAACTATAGGGACTGTTAATATCCACGATCCAGAGGTGGGGTGGTTAGCCTTTTTGTGACTGCTTTGTTGAGTCATGGTAAGCATATTCTTCATCTGGCTGTCACATTGTTTTACTTGTTAGTCATAGCAATTGAGTCTGATTCATACTGTCCTATAGAAAGCTTAAGGCCTTGCAAGCATGCATTCTTCTAACATTTCTAATCAAATGCTTCGCTCTGACTTAGGAAAGTGCTGACAATAATGTAAGCTTCTTAGTGTAGAGAACAGTGGATATACTTAATACGACAAAGATCTCAACATTACTATCTTCCAATTGGACAATTTTACATGATTGGGGCTAATTAGAGCTTTCTTCCTGATTCTGCAGAGCTCATGTTAGTGAATTTTGGCAATGTCTCTCATATTATCCTGTGCCAGATAAGTGAAGATGTCTTGGTGGCTGATATTGAAATAAAAGGTGTGAAACCAGTTTAACCAATGGTCCTATGATTAATGGACATAGCAGAAATTTTAATCAAATTTGTAGGTGATAAAAACCACATGTTGCATGGCAATATTAGGATTAAAATTAAAATCTCAGAATTTAGTGATGGTGGGCTGATATCAACATCATAAAGTTGTGTAAGAGATAAATGTAAAAGCATCTATCAAAGACTGATTACAGAAGAATATGGTGAAGAGACATGGCTGCATAATAGTAGCTGATGTGACAAAAACCTACCAAAAAAAGTTGGTAGGTTTTAGTCAATCTTAGCAGGGAAATATGGCTGTTAAATTGGTCTATGCCCTTGTTTATGAATTAAATTTATACTTATTGAGTACTTATTGTGTGCTAAGCATTATGCCTGGCATGGGGCTAGTGACGAAATAGACCTGATCCACATCTTTAATAAATCTACAAACAGTCTTGTCTGAAAGGTTGACAAGAAAGTTTCAACTCAGAGTGAAAAATACTATGAAAAAGGTGGTAATGAAACTTGTGAAGGCCATATGATCCAGTCTATAGTGGTCAAGATGAGTTTTCCACAGCAAATGATTTCAAGAATGATACTGCTTCTGCTTCTATCTTCTACAAATCTTACACAAAGAGGCTCATCCAGTTACATCTAAATCCCAACCTTGTCCTGTTCTATAACGTTCTTGCTACCCTTCACCCTCCTCTACACTACCTGGGAAAGACTGAACATGATACCATTTCTAACTTCCTCAACCATCCAGAAAATTCTTATAAATGTGAAATTGGGCAATGAAAGATTCTGACAACCAAAGGGCCTTCATAATACTTCTTCCCTCTCCTTGATAAGAAATAGAGTTGCATTCAGGTTGTGCATCCCAGTAGCTTTTTTAAGAAAGAAAGTAGGAAAGAGGATAGATAAAAGCAATCTAGGGACTTCTCTGGTGGCACAGTGGTTAAGAATCTGTCTGCCAATGCAGGGGACACAGGTTCAAGCCCTGGTCTGGGAAGATCCTACATGCTGCAGAACAACTAAGCCCATGTGCCACAACTTCTGAAGCCCATGAGCTTACAGCTCGTGCTCAGCAACAACAGAAGCCATCATAATGAGAAGCCTGCACACCACAAAGAAGAGTAGCCCCACCTCTCCATAACTAGAGAAAGCCCGCATGCAGCAACAAAGACCCAATGCAGCCAAAAAATTAAAAATTAAAAAAAAAAAGAAATCTAAAAGGCAGATTAGTTACTCTTTCTTATTTCCAGATCATAATGCCTCAAAACATTCAGAGTTGGAGCAAACACATCTACAAAAGCCATTAGCCCCCAAACAAGCTGTATTCTACAGTATTGTCAATAATGTTTATCAGTAAGAGAGAGATGTTATATTCTATATTCTATTAAAGGAGTTAGGTAATGCATTTGAGAAAGAGATCTACACGTCTATTTTTAGAGTAATCTAGGTATTGTTTATCCTAAGATCTCTTTACTTTTTCTTCTTCTTCTTCTCCTTCCCCTCCTCATCCTGGATCATTCCTTCCCAACATCTGTATGGTTTGCCCCCTCATCTTCTGCAGATCTTTGCTCAAATATCACCCAGTGAGTATTTGTTTGACTGTCTCATTTAAAATCTCACATCCTTACCATCCCTCTACCTTCTCTTTCCTGCTTTATTTTTCTTCTCACCACTTAAGATCCCCTGATATACTATATATTTTACTTACTCTTCTGTTAGTGTCTTTCCAAATGGATTATCAATTCCATGAAGACAGGGCTTTTGTCTCTTCTATTATTTCCTGCAACGCCAGCACCTAATACTCAAGTACAAAGTATTGGACATGGTAGATCTTCAATAAATATTTGTAAAATAAATGAATGAATAAATAAACCCTAAACATTTACTTCACCTCTGACCTCTTTCCTGAGTGCCACACATCTTTACTCTAGAGATCAGCACTATAGTCCACCTCTTGCCTGGATTCAGGTAATACCCTTCTAGGTTCTCGCTTTGCTTCCAGTCTTTCTTCTTTTTACATTTATTCTCTATACCATCTCTTGAGAAATTATTCTGAAGTCCAAATCTTATCCTGTCACTCACCAATTTATAATTTTCCAATGGATTTCACCACCATTAGAAGAAAAACCTACATTTTAAGAAGAATCACGTTAACTTTCCTCATCTCACTTTGCTGTCTCAGGTCCTAACACTCCAGTCTTCATTCTGATCATCCTAAACTACTGGTGTTAGAGTTCTTCTAACTCACCACCTTCTTTCATACCTCGAGATCTTCACCTACAGTCTTCTTGACACACTATTTTCACAACCCATTTTATTAGCCTAGCTCTTATGCATTCTTCAGTGTCAGATGTTCTCGCCCTGGGATGCTTTCCCTAAAGGACAGAAAAGCCAGTTGTTCCTGATAAGTACCACATAGTACTGGCATTTTCTCAAAGCAGTCATCACATGTTATTTATTTTATTTTTTATTTTTTTGCAGTATGCGAGACTCTCACTGTCGTGGCCTCTCCCGTTGCGGAGCATAGGTTCCGGACGCGCAGGCTCAGCGGCCACGGCTCACGGGCCCAGCCACTCCGCGGAATGTGGGATCTTCCCGGACCGGGGCACGAACCTGTGTACCCTGCATCGGCAGGCGGACTCTCAACCACTGCGCCACCAGGGAAGCCCCCATCACATGTTATTTAAATTGATTATTCTTCTGTGTCCTCTACTGGAGTCTAAGTGCCATGCAGATGGTCATCTCATTTGTTTTGCTCACATCCAGATCCCTAGAGCTTATTATGGTGCCTAGCTTATGGTATGCATTTGATATTTGTTGCAAGTAAAAGAGAGAAAGAATGAATAAGGAAAAATGGAAAGGGAGGAGGTGGGAGGATTAGACTTTATTCTGTATTTAAAAGAACACAAGCTTAGATTTCCCATGGAGATAAATGTTCTTATCTTAAACATTTTAATTAGATAATAAAAACACATTTAAAATCCAGCAGAAAATGTTTCAATGTTATCTTTAACTCACTCTCTTATTTAATCCAATATGCTCCCCAGGCCATAACAGGTACTAAATAAATATCTGGTAAATAACACACAAGACTGTTCTTTTTTTCAGCCAGATAAAACATAATCTCTGTGAATATACACAGAATGTTTGTTCAATAAATTTACTGTATTTTAGTGAGAGAATTTAAAATGTCCTCCAGGCCAGGACCTGGTGCACCCACCCCAGTTCACCATGAGACTAACAGTGACTCCATGAAAAGAATTGGATGGGAGACCTCTCAGAGGTCATTTCTGTGCAATGGATTTTTAATCAAGTTCTTCTAAATTAACTGTAATTTATTATCTGTATATTCCTCAAAATTACTATTAAATTGTTCCATCTTCAAACAACATTAACCCTTGGGCAGTCAAGTTCCACAAATTATCAGTCACTGTTTTAAATAAATGTTTTCAGTTGTTCTAACACTACCTATTCCAAGCTTTCCAGGGTGCCCAGTACTTCTAACCTTGCCAGACTTCTCATGTTAGACCCAAACGGTCTACGAGGGATTCCAACTCGCCCAAGAACTGCCAAGAGTCGAGAGCCGCTGCAACATGCAAGAGGTTTATTAGGAGCCGATGCACCGGGGTTCCCTGAACCTCACGCAGGAGGCCGATGGGGAACCCCTAAAAGCGGAATCACATACTTTTTATAGGTTTATTTACTCATAGGGTGGGTATATTCTCACAATGATTGGGTAAATGTGGTGACTTTTGAATTCATTGGCTTAGGAACTTTTGCCCCACCTTCTGGCCGTTACAGTTTGTTCATTGTGGCGGTTAGGGCGTATACCTGTTACGGGTAACTGGAAAATTACCCGCTGGCTGGAAAGTCCCCGTCAACTGAAAAACTCCAAGAATTGGTTTCGATAGGGAGAAGAATTGGTTTCGATAGGGAGAAGGAGTGGCGCATGATAGGGAGAAGAATTGGTTTCGATAGGGAGAAGGAGTGGCGCAAGAGGTTGGTTTACGGGAACAAGTGAGGGGGTGAAAAGTCCCTAAAGGCCCCACACTCGAACCACTCCAAACCACCAAATGATTAACTTCCCTCTTATTTCCCCTAACTTTGATCAAATTTCTTATCTGCTCTTGCCTTTCAAGGATACTGAGACAAGTATCAAATCCAATCCGCCTGGACCTAGAAGCCTCACTGTAGGGAAGGCCAGGTGGATCCTCACACATCCATAGCCTGATAAGAGGCTTCTTGTCTGTCCACTCCTCTCAAATCTGCAGGAATAACCATTCTGAAACAAAGCTAGAAATGTTGGTGAAGAAAAAGGGTGGAATCAGTCTGAGCTTGAAACTGCTGCCATTGTGTGTATTGATTTTTCCTTGTCCAAATATTATTGCCATCTTTCAGAGCTCTGCTAAGGCTTTGGAATCCATCTCTTTGCTGAGTCTGTCATGTGTTATAATTCTCCTCAGACCATGAGCTAATTCTGTAGGGTAGTCCACCACCTGGTCTCAGAGGACTAAACTCTCTCTTCATGCTTAAGACAAGAATGCTGATGAGGCACTCCTATTAAGTAGAACGTAAGTAGAACTTTCTCTTTCATACCATGTTGGCAATATTAAGCACACACTAAAAAACCTAGCAACAGTAACAACAAAATTAAGAAATTACAGGGATTAATTTTACAGGTGAACATTTTATTCCTTGTTTGTTTCACTGTGCCTTGAATTTCTTTTTCGTCAAAATATACTCAACTCACATTTTAATGTAACGCTTTTCTTCTGGTTCTGCTTACATAAGACACCTATGACTATAACAACCATTTCCTAACTGAATAAAGGAGTAAAATGTGGGAGAGAGGACTTAAAAATATTAACCTAAGAAAATGAGATCTTGTCAAATGTCATTATTTAAAGCCAAATATTGGATATTAATTCTGGTTACTTACTGATTTTCTGCTTTAACTTCAACTAGCAAAGTGATTCAATAATATGTTGGATATGAATTCACTGCAAAATTGTCAATTTACTGCAACGTGATTTCTAGAAATATGAAACGAACAAGTCTTGGTATGTTAAAGTGAGATCTGAGAAGTGAGAGAAAAGAATGTGAAATTAGCATATGGCATAATTTGGAAAAGGAATTGATTAGACTGAAATTTTGTGATGGAAAAAGTACTGAGCAAGTTTGTGATGTAGGTGCAAGCATGCTGGCTAGCTTAGGAGTGGAATAGAAGAAAGGAGAAAGAGATGTAAGAAAAGGTAGTTAGGCAAACATTATTTTATTTTTATACCCATAATTTGATTATTATCATTAAATTTCTATTCATTTTCAGTTAATAAATAATCCTGTATAAGAGTACATTTCCTACCAAAACTCAAATAAAGAATGTGAAAAAAAGTTGTCAGTTCAGTTCGGAGTTTTCCTTACATTTACCATTCATACCATTAGGAAGAACATGGGCATGTTGTATTTAATAAAGCCTACATAAACTACTTATTAAAAAAAAACACTCTCTATTTATGTACCCCATGAAAAATATATACCACTGAAGAGAAAAAAATAATGGGGTGTACATAAACTAATAAAAGTGGTAGGATTTATCTTTTTTCTTTCTTTTTTTCCCTGAATTATGGTAAAATTCCTGAAAAAGAGAGAATTGGACAAATATATGTGTTACTTGTACTTGGACCCACAGATGCTTCCTCAGAGGTCAATGAGTTCCCCATGAGATATTATATTATTGTGTTCTTATTTTGATGATACACACAAACACACATGCACACATATGTATGCTCTGGATAATACGTTTGGCACTTCTGTAATCAAGTGGTACCAAACAATAGTCCTTGTCTTTACGTTTGTGTTTACAGCTTTTGGGTGCCAAATAAAACTATACTAACTGAGTTGAGCTAAGAGAACAGTGAAAACAGTAGGAGCCAAATTAATAATTAGTATAGAAATGTTGTATTTTCCCCAAGTTCAAATGCAGTCATGGCTTGATTGATGAATCAGAGTTTCACCGTAGTTTGAAAAGACAAAAATGATGGAAAACTTGAGCAGAGAATGAAGTAGAATATAAGGGAGAGAGAATGACACTTTCTTGAGTATATGCTTTTGTATAATTTTGACATTTGAAAGCTCTATTTTTAGTTGGAAATTTAGGCCATTTATATTTAAGGTTATTATTAAGCATAGTTTTACATTTCTACATATTTTAAATATAAATTAATATAAATGGGAAAGGAAAACAGTAACTCAAAAACTGAAAGAACACTGAAACAAAAGGACCTAATTGTATTTCAACTGAATACCATAACCACACTACAGGGACAAATAAACAAACTCAACTAGATGCTGCCTATATGAAACTCAAAATATGGGAAATAATAAATAAGCAAAAATCAGTGTATTAGGAAATAAGAACACCATACAAAATAGAAAAATTAGAAAACCAAAGGTGGTTTTGACACGGTCAATAAAATTAAGAAAACTCTAGTCAGGATAATTAAGAAAAGGAAAAAGAAGATACAGAAAAGAAGCCAACTACCCATATCAGGAATAAGAGGTGATATTACTACAGATGTTACAGTTATTAAAAAGATAAAGGGGGGTATTATGAACAATTTGTGTCATAACTTTGAAATTTTATATTAAGCAAATAACATGAAGAGCACAAACTACAATGTTTACTCAAGAAGAAACAGATAACCTGAATGCCATAGGTTTATTTAAAATTATGTAATTGCAGGGCTTCCCTGGTGGCACAGTGGTTAAGAATCCACCTGCCAATGCAGGGGACACGGGTTTGAGCCTTGGTGCAGAAAGATCCCACATGCCGCAGAGCAACTAAGCTCGTGTGCCACAACTACTGAGCCTGCTCTCTAGAGCTCCCAAGCCACAACTACTGAGCCCACGTGACACAACTACTGAAGCCTGCATGCCTAGAGCCCATGCTCCTCAACAAGAGAAGCCACTGCAATGAGAAGCCCGTGCAACAAAACCAAGAGTAATCCCCGCTCGCCGCAACTAGAGAAAGCCTGCACGCAGCAACAAAGACCCAACACAGCCAAAAATAAATAAATAAATTTATTTTTAAAAAATGTAATTGCAGTTAAAATCTTTGTAGAAAGAAAATCTAGTTCTAGATAAGAGGTGAATTCTAACAGTAAAGAGGTAGCAGTATCTATGCTACTCTATCTTGTCAAGAAAAATAAACAAGATGAGATATTTCCCTACTCATTCTATGAGGCTATTGTTACCATGATCCTAAAACCAGATCAAGATAATACACAAATAGAAAATAGCAAACTACATCCCTTGTGACTATAGATGCAAAAATTTTAAACAGGGCTTCCCTGGTGGCGCAGTGGTTGAGAGTCTGCCTGCCGATGCAGGGGACGCGGGTTTGTGCCCCGGTCCGGGAAGATCCCACATGCCGCGGAGCGGCTGGGCCCGTGAGCCATGGCCGCTGAGCCTGTGCGTCCGGAGCCTGTGCTCCGCAACGGGAGAGGCCACAACAGTGAGAGGCCCGCGTACCGCAAAAAAAAAAAAAACAACAAAAAAAAATTTAAACAAAATAATCGCAAATTGAATCCAACAATACTTTTAACAGTATAATATACTGACCACCTGAGTTTTACCCAAGGAATGAAATGTTTTAGAGTTTGAAAATCAATCAATATAGCTCACAATATTAACAGAGTAGAAAAAAAAGAAAAAACACATGATTGTCCCAACAGATGCAGAAAAAGCATATGGCAACATCCAAATATAGTCCTGATGAAAAACTTTCAGCTTACTTGGGATAGAAAGGTACTTTCTCGACCTGATAAAGTGCTTCTATGACAAATCTACAGCTAAATTTATACGTAATGAAGAAAGACTGATTACCTTCCCTCTAAGAGAAGCAAGAGGTCAAGACAGGTTACTCTCACCACTTCTATTCAGCATTGTGTGGGAGGTTCCAGTAGGGACAGTAAGGCAAGAAAACTAAATGAAAGGCATACAGATTGGACAATGAAAACTGGAACTCACTCTGAGTTTAGCACAGTGCAGGAGACCAGATAAATATACTAAAATTAATTTTATTCTATATGCTAGCCAGACAAAATTAGAAATTGAAACTTAAGTAGATAAAATTTACAATAGCACTAAAATATAAAATACTTAAGAGCAAATCTGAAAAATATGGTACAAGGCCTGTACACTCAATATTACAAAACTGATCAAAGATTTCAAAGAAAATCTAAATAAATGGAGATATATGCCTTGTTTACAAATTGGAACACACAATAATGTTAAGATGTCATTTCTCCTAAAATTGAGCTATAGGTTTAATGCAATCTCAGTCAAAATTACAGCAGGTTTTCTACTGTAGAAATCAGCAAGGTCATTCTAAGTTTCGTACAGAAATACAAATTACCTAGAATAGACAAAACAACTTGGAAAAAAAAGATTAAACTTAGATGACTAGGAATATGACTTTAGGACTTATTATAAGTTACAGTAGTCAATATAGTGTGATGATGGTGTGAGGATGAACAGATTGATGAGATAGAATCGCGATTATAGAAATAGGCATACTTGTACACGGTCATTCATCAAGGGTTCAAAGTCAATTTCACAAAGAAAGAATACAATTCTCATACTGTATGAGAATAATTGAATATCCATTTATAAAAAAAAGGTGAACTTTGATCCATAATTTTCTCTCTTTTCATGTCCAGCTGTACTTTTATTCAAGAGTTGGGGTTAAATAAGAACTTCTCGATGCACACAAATGCTAAAGGGAATTTTCCACCGACATCCTTTCACAGAAACCACAATTAATTGATTCTTTTAATTAATTAATTAAAGTTTATCTGTAAGTTCCCTTACTAGACTCAGGGTCTTTTCTTTTTCTTTCCTTCAAGGCTTATTGAGATATAACTCACTTACAGTACTTTATGAGTTTAAGGTGTGCAACATACTGATTTTACCACATACATCAGGAAATGATTATCATAATAAGTTTAGTGAACATCCATCATCTCATATAGATCATATGAGATATAGATATAAAACTAAAGAAATAGAAAAAAAATTTTTTCCTTGTGATAAGAGCTCTTAGGATATACTCTCAACGACTTTCATATATAACTTATAGCAGTGTTAATTATATTTATCATCTTGTACATTACATCCTTAGTACTTATTTATCTTATAACTGGAAGCTTGTACGTTTTGACTGCCTTCATCCAAACCATCTCTGGTAGCCACAACTCTGATCTCTTTTTCTATGAGTTTGTTTGCTTTTGATGTATAATTGACCTACACTGTTAGCTCTTGTTGCAAAACATAGTGATTTGATATTGTTATACATTTCAAAATGATCACCACAGTAAGTCTAGTTACCATCTGTCACCATACAAAGGTATTACATAATTATTGACTATGTTCCCCACACTGTACATGTCATACCTGTGATTCATTTATTTTGCAACTGGAAGTTTGTACCTCTTAATCTCCCTCACCAATTTCTTTCTCTTTCTCTATATGTAAAATGTATATCTTTCTCTATATACGAAAATAAACTCAAAGTGGTATATTGACCTAAATGTAACACCAAAGACCATAAAAGTGATTTCTCTCACCAAAGAAAATGTGAGAGAAAATATTTTGATCCTGTGTTGGGTAAATGTTTCTTAGATATAACACCAAAATTACAGTGTATCGAAGAAATAATTGATAAATGGAACATTATTAAAATTAAGAACTTTGGCTCTTTGAACAACAATGATGAGAAATTGAAAAGAGAAACCACACATGGGGAGAAAATATCTGCAAATTGCGCAACTAGTAAGGAAATTGTATCCAGAACATATATAGAACTCTCAAAACTGAATAAGACAACCAACAACCAAATTAAAAAAGCAAAAGATTTGAACACTTTATCAAAGAATATATATGGATTGCAACAAGTACATGAAAAGATGCTCAACATCATTAGTCCCTGGAGAAAAGGAAATTAGAACAACAATAAGGTAAGTCTGCTCATCTATTAGAAAGTCAAAAGTTAAAGTGTAGATGAGATGTTAAAGTGTTGATGAGGATGTATAACAATGGAAATTCTCACACACGGTTGGTACAAATGTAAAATGATACAATGGCTTTGAGAAAAAATTTTTCAGTTTCTTAAGTTAAAATTATCATATAACCTAGTCATTTCCTTCTTAGCTATTTACTCAATATAAATAAAGTATATGTTTATACTTGTTCATGAATGTTATTTGTAATAACCAAAAACCGGAAACAATCCGTATTTCCAACAGCAGATCAATGGATAACAAATTATAGAATTTGGTATAGAATGGACTACTACTCAGTAATAAAAAAGCAGTGAACTATTGAGTCACTTAGCAGTCTTGATGCATATCAAAATAATCATGCTGAGTGAAAGAAGCCAGACTAAAAAAAGTATATAATGTATGATTTCACTGTATTAAATTCTATAAAATGCAAATTCATCTATAGTGAAATAGAGCAAATAAATGATTTTTGGGGGATGGAGGGCGTGGGGAAGACAGAGAGAGGGATTACAAAGACACCTAAAGAAATTTTGGGTGTGATTGCTTATTATCTTGATTTTGGTGATAGTTTCATGGGTATATATATATATATCAAATCTTATCAATTTTAAACTTTAATCATAAGCATTTTACTGATGTTTATTATTCTTAATTAAAGCTGTTAAAAAAGAAAAAGAGTACCACAAATGAAGAAAATAGCAGGGGCGTGGGGCGGGGGACCGTGATCAGCAGGCAATGGATTTCTTGCAAGAGAGAATGTGGATAAACATTATTTATGGATTAAATAAAGTTAAGTACACAGGTGTTCTGGGGACAGGATCACACATTGACTAAGGAGAGGGACCCTTTCCATGGGCACTCTGCTTTAAAGGGCTCACATAAGCAAACACACAAAAAACAAATGTACATGTTTGTGTTTATAATATGAAAGCCTAAGAACAAGTTAGATCCCTCCCTAAAAGTTTATTAGAAGAACTCATCTTAAAACTCCAATTAAAATAAAAATTAAAAAAAAAAGCAAATACTCTAAGTGCAATGGGGTTTGGGCAAATCGCACGGTCTGAGGGAATAGTACCCAAAACATTGTCCTCACTTTAGACACCAGCCACAAGTCTGGGGGCTGCAGGACCACCTTCACTTTGGACCAACTCACAAGTTCAGGTATTCCCAGAACCCCACTAGGTTTGAGAATTTGGTAGATAGCTCACAGAACTTGGCACTATATTTACAATTACACTATTCTTTTTTCTTTTTTAAGTGAAAGTATATAAATTAGAACTAACCAAAAGAAGAGACACACAGGGCAAATCTGGGAGGGTTTCGAACATGAAGCCCCTGTTGTTCTCAGGGACAAGTTATCCTCCGGGCATTGCAGTGTGACGATACTCAGAGTATTTCAAGCAGAGAAGTTCACGCTAGTCTTTGGTGTCCAGAATTTTAACTGGGGCTCACATACTACCCACACGGCTGACCTTTAGTCTCCAGTACACCCCTCCCTCCAGAGGTTTGGCTAATACCTTCAGTGTCCAGTTTCTCTTGGAAGTCCAAACTAATATGGTGTGGTCTCAGGCTCCCATTACAAATTACATTGTTAGGTTGTCTGGTTGCCAAAACCTTTGATAAACAAAGATGTGCTTATCAGCAACACATTCCAGGAGCTTGGAATCACTTCCCAGTAGCTAAGGACAAAGACCAGACCTCTCTTTGGGTAAAGTTAATTCTTCACTATATATTAAGGAATGCACGATTTTCTGTCACTCAGGATCCAGCCCTTGGCACCAAAGCAAAGCAACCCAATGAGTGTTTACTGTAAGCATCCACAGTCTGTGAACTAACACCATTCTGACCCCTAGGAAATCTCTGTTTCTCTTGCCCAATGTTCAGAAGCTAAAGTCAATGTAGTCCGAATGCTGTGAAAATTTTAATTTGTGTGATGCCAAAGTTGGAGACTGACAGTGCTTACACGTGCCCAGAGGAACTGAGTGGCAGAATTGCTTAAAGAGAAAAAATAAATTCATGTATCATATCCTTCCATTAAATAGCATGATTACCATAGTTTCTTGCATAATGAAGTGTCCTTTCCCAGTAGTGCTGAGATCTACTTTATTTTGCTTTTCTTTTTGCTCCATTTTGAGGCTTTGGTGACACAAATTAGCATGATATTCACGGGTACTGAGCGTGACAATGAGGGATATTTTGCAATTTTAAATAATTAACATATTACTTTTTGCAATCGTAAACATATTATTTTTACTTTGTCTTTCTGGGGTCTAGCCATACCATACTGGAAGTGTGTTATTTGTCCTTTGAACCAGCAAGTATATGGATATTAAGTGATATAACAGTATTTAACTTAATTTACAAAGTTTTATGACAAATTTAACTTTAAATAATTTTGATTTAAATTTTAGATATTTATTGATTATAATTGTATTTTGCCTCTAAATTCTAACAGATAATTTTAAGTAATTTAGAAAAATAACTTTTTGGAAAAATACATAAGTATAATTTAGTCATTTTGATTTTTTACATTTACATTTTTAATTCAATTATATTTTATTTTATATTTTTAAGATTAAGATTATCATATAATAACATTATGCTAAAATGAAAATAAATAAAAGAAAATGTTATGGACTAAGTGTATAATAATTTATTACATTTTGCTTTTATTTTTCCTCCAAGAAAAATGTCAGGTCATCAGCAGAATGCCTACATGCACAATAATAATTGATTTCACTCATCCTTGACATTATTATTATTTTATTTTATTTATTTGCTTTTTTTGCGGTATGCGGGCCTCTCACTGTTGTGGCCTCTCCTGTTGCGGACAGGCTCCGGACGCACAGGCTCAGTGGCCATAGCTCACGGGCCCAGCCGCTCCGCTGCATGTGGGATCTTCCCGGACTGGGGCACGAACCCGTGTCCCCTACATTGGCAGGCGGACTCTCAACCACTGCGTCACCAGGGAAGCCCTAAGTCAGCAATTTAAATGAGCCTCTCACACTTTGAAAACAGTTCTTTTGAATCTCATCCTAGATTCTTCCTAGTTTCTTTTGGCCTCTATTTCTCACCCTAATGTTCTAGTTTTAAAATTTGTACACTATCTAGCAAATAGACAGAGGCGAGGGAGCCTGTTGACTAATCTTAGTAAAATATCTCATTTTTGTGATATACACATTACTCTTAAATGGAGGAAAAATCAATGAAGAGTGAAAAAGTAAAACTGCAGTGGTGGATAATAAAATATTCTGGACAAAATCACAATTTCTCCCTCTTTCAGATTTCTTCCTTAATCTTCAGAATAGATCCTCACGGTGCCTGTGATAAATGCCAATGCAGTTTTAGTTTTACTTTAATTAGTAGTTAGACTATTTATTTCTTACTTTTTGTTTTGTTTTGTTTTGGCTTTATAATTATGTCTTCATGTTATCAAAAGCATGAGGTTATGCATATGCTAATATATGATATGTATTACAGGCAAATGAGTACATGTGAAGAGGTAGATTTGCTTATGTGGGTGACAATAGGTTGGTAACATAAGAGTTCAGGAGAAGTAATAGATCCATCAAACCATATCTCTTTGAATGATGTTAATTGTATACGATAAATGGAAAGAGTGCTACAAAAGCGTGATGTGTACATGGGGAAAACTTTTATATGAGAAAACTGAACTTTTCAACTCCTGCGAGAAATTAGAACAAAACCAGAAGGGGTGAGGATTAGAGAAATTGAGAAGAGGTCATGATTATTTTTCATAAATTCTAGAAATAATATAGAAAATACAGGAGCTGTATCTGGACATGGATAAGATGTGATCAGCAACTTTGGCAAGGATTTTTTCTTAGGTATATAAAGGAAGACTGTACAGTTACAGAGAAAAGACCAATTAAATAAACATAAGGGACTTAAAATTTAATTCCGAGCTTAAGCAAAATTTTTGAAATTCCAAATAAATATCCACATTGAGGGAAAAATTCTATCTGTGTCTTTGCAGTTCAGTTCGTCAATTTCTACCAATGTTTTCAGCATTATAAATACAAGGGATTCAGAAAAACTCCTTAATATTCAATTTTCCTGAGGCTATCTTGCATAAACATGTTAACATTGTGTTTTTTTAACATGAAATTAAAATTTAAATCAGTGTTATTTTTGACTATGTTCATACCTCAGCTCATACCGATTATGAATATAAGGATATATATACACATGTAAATACGATGGTTCACAACAGATTCAAGTCATGCAATGATACTAAGCAAAGTTAGAGAAATAATACCAAGTGACTGAGCTTATAATATTGGAAAGCTGAAACCTACCTATATAAATTCATTTCTACTGAACATTCAAAAATTCAGTCTTACGATCATGGATTCTAACTTGTTCGTATTTTGATTTGAGTGTTTCCTACTAGATTTTCCCTGATAACAAATGCAAGGGTTCAGAGCACCCTTCACTGTAAGTCTTCAGAATCCCTGGGTTTGAAGGCTGTGCCATTTTCCAGATAAGTAATGTTAGATTAATCACTGATGGCTCTAGGACCCTCATTTCCTCATCTTCAAAGGGAGGATGGTGACACACTTGTTTGCCCAATTATATCTGACGATTTGTTGAAACAAGTAGGTACAGCACCTTTAGAGAATACAAAACAATAAACACACGCGTGTTTACAAATTAAATTTGCTATTGTCAATATTTAAAAAACAAGATTGTATGCATTTAACTAGGTAAAGTTCTCTTTTCATGTACAAAATAAAACAGTTTAGTAAATTGGGCAAAGTTTTAAAGGAGAGTGCTGTAGATTTGGACGGTTCCTTAGGAATCAGTCATTATTAAAAACTCACTCCGGAATTCCCTGATGGTCCAGTGGTTAGGGTGCTGAGCTTTCACTGCAGGGTCCCAGGTTTGAGCCCTGGTTGGAGAATGAAGATCCCACAATGTGGAGCTCATGCTATTGAAACTATTTCTGAACTACATGCCATTTTTAAGATATGGACATTTCATAACTTTTTCTACAAACTTTCAATTAATTTGTAGGCCTGAATGTATTTCTAACAAGTAACTCATTTAATGAAAATGAATTTTTTTGTAATTATTTTTTTCTCCAAAGAAAGAATATACTAGATATAATGAAATGTGGCCTTAGGAAAAGAAGCAGTTGGTTTTCATTGCTGGGCAAGTTCATAAAACTATATTAATAACCACATGTTTCACATTGAAAATTACCACCTTAAGATGTTCCTTTACACAAATCTGTACAGAATAGCTCTGTGGCAGGCAGCAAAACAGACTACCAAAGATGTCATATCCTAGTTCCCCAGAACCTATGAATATGGTGGTTTCCATGACAAAAGAATTAAAGAAGCAGATGGAATTCAGGTTGCTAATCAGGGAGATTATCTAAAATAAGGAGATTATCCTGGATTATCTGCATGGGCCCAAGGTAATCACATGGGTTCTTAAATGTGGAAGAGGGAGGCGAAAGAGTTAGTATCACAGTGATATCATGTGAAAAAGATTCCACCAGCCACTGCTGGCTTTGAAGATGAAAGGAAGACACAAATCAAGAAATGCAAGTAGCCTCTAGAAGCTGGAAAGAGCAAGGAAATATTTTCCTCTAGAGCCTCCTGAGATGAATGCAAGCTGTCTGGATTTTAGCCTGTGAGACCCATTTTTGACTCCTAACCTCCAGAATTGTAAGCTAATAAATGTGTGTTGTTTTAAGCCACAAAGTTTGTGGTAATTTGTTATAGCAGCAGTAGAAAACTAATACAATCTCCATACTTTCAATCAATATAAAAGACTGTGGCTTTGCCCACCACGACATTATCATTATCATCCTGGGCTTTGATGTTACGTAAATGAATGGATGGAAAGACAATTTTCCTTAAGTCACAGAATAAACTAAATATTCTCTGTACCTGTCAAGATTAAACTAGTTACCTCAAATTAAAATGTATGAGCCAAGAGAAAGAGACAAAAATGGCAATTAATCGATATCACTTCAGAAATCTGTTAGTTTATTAACTAATGGAGCATTATACCTAGTGCTCTTAATAGTTTTGGTGGATTTTGGCAAAGCGTCTTTAGTAAACATGGGAAGAAGTCTTGACTTTTAATGAAAAATAAATCTTGCTGTCACCTCCCAACTGGACAGAGATCTGCTACTCTGACACTTGCAATTTGTTTAGAACTTCCATGATGCTTCTCTTTGCCAAATACAACATTATTATTATTATTACCACTACTACTACTTTAATGCCTCAATTACCCATAGAAAGCCATAATGTTTTTCCTTTGAGTTCTTTTATATGAAAGTCAAAAGCACAATTAAAGTTTGTAAAATTCTCCAATAGCTTATTTAAAACTAAGTGGTTTATTTTGGAACAGTGTATATATTTTTGAAATATTCTAAAACCTTAGGAGGATGAAGAAAACCATAGGAGGCCCTCCCCACCAACTAGCCCTCACCACCAAAGACTGAGTTTTTAACTGACACTCTGAATGGAAATATATTAACTTTTCATTCTTTTATCCAGAAGTCATGACTATCACCGCCAATATGCAATACATGCTCTGACCACTGTACTCTTGACCTCATATGGCACCTGTCCTCAAATGAAATGGAAGCATTTACAAGGGAACTAGAAATGGTGTGTGTCATTAGGATGTGACAGCCAAGGAGTGTTTTTTTATGGGAGGGTGGATGGAAATGTTGTTTATTCCAAAAAGCATACCCTTTGCTATTGTAGAAATAGCTCTTAAAAATTTTCACATAAAAAGTAGGACATATTGAGAGTATTTTTCATATGGGTTGGATATATTTGTATATAGGTCAGTTCTTATACTCATATCTAAAGAAACCAGCAATTTACCAACCCCTCCTGAGATTTGCCTCTCAAACAACACTTTCTTTTTTATTTTATTTTATTTATTTATTTATTTTGGGCTGTGTTGGGTCTTCGTTTCTGTGCGAGGGCTTTCTCTGGTTGTGGCAAGCGGGGGCCACTCTTCATCGCGATGCGCGGGCCTCTCACTATTGTGGCCTCTCTTGTGGCGGAGCACAGGCTCCAGACGCGCAGGCTCAGTAGTTGTGGCTCACGGGCCTAGTTGCTCCGTGGCATGTGGGATCTTCCCAGACCAGGGTTCGAACCCGTGTCCCCTGCATTGGCAGGCAGATTCTCAGCCACTGCGCCACCAGGGAAGCCCCTCAAACAATACTTTCTTAATGAAATATAGTTTAAAAATTTGGAATTTTCTTCTTGTAGAAAACCAGTTGGTCTAGGTAAACTAGAACTGGTGATTAGTTTTTTTTTTTTAATCAATTAATTTATGGCAGCACTGGGTCTTCGTTGCTGCACGCCGGCTTTCTCTAGTTGCGGCAAGCGAGGGTTACTCTTCACTGCGGTGCGCGGGCTTCTCATTGCAGTGGCTTCTCTTGTTGCGGAGCACGGGCTCTAGGCGCACGGGCTTCAGTAGTTGTGGCACACGGGCTCTAGAGCACAGGCTCAGTAGTTGTGGCACACCGGTTTAGTAGCTCTGCTGCGTGTGGAGTCATCCTGGACCAGGGCTCGAACCCGTGTCTCCTGCATTGGCAGGTGGATTCTTAACCACTGCACCACCAGGGAAGTCCCTGGTGATTAGTTTTTATTGTACTTTTTCATGAAGGATGAGAATTCCAGAACATTCATGTGTATTCTCTTGATTTGATAATATATCCAGTGTTTGAAGTCTCTCATTACCATTCCCATATCCCCTATTATCAAGTTTACTAGGTAGTAATAAGATTTTAATGAGTTTGGTTACACTTTCTCATTCTATTCTGACTATTGAATTCTATATAATTCACTCTATTCAGCCATATTGAATTGTATATAAAGTCATATATAGTGAAGTAAGATGAACTATAATGAAGAATGCTAAGAAAAAAAATGGATTAGAGAAAACCAGCCTCTGTGGGGCTTATACTAGTGAATATGAGAATAAATTAAATGCAACTTTCCAAAAAGTCAGAAAAAAAGTATAGTATCAGAGTTTTAGGTCTACAATGAAAGAAGTAATATATAGCATAAAATATGAATCACTTTTCTTTAACTAACCAGTCTCCTCCCTCTGCCAATAAAATATGTAGATTCAATTTTACTTTTCTAAATCTAATTTCACTTTAGCACTGGCTGGCCTCATATGCTTACGTTTTCCATACATAAAAGGAAAGGTTAAAAGAAAGAGTTTACTTTTATTGGGGAACATTTCTGAAAGATTTTCAACCAGTGAAAGATAATTCAGTTCAAAGTTAGAAAGGAAAATATAATAATCAAGAAGCTGGCACTGGTCCATAGGAAAGGATTGTTCATGAGCCCACATGACTGGAACATTTAGAAGAGATGGAAGCTGTGGGTGGAAAGCCACTGCTTACATTAAATAAAGTGGGTTTTGGCACTGCTTTAAACTTGATGTCAAATTCCCTGTCTGTATACTTTTGTCTTCCCAGACAGTCAGTTTCACCGAGGGCAGCACAGTGAGGGTGGGTGCAGGGGAGCCAATTGCAGCTTTCTCCTTCGGACTTGCCAGCTCCCTGGAGGGGATTGTTAGCGGTCCAGCTGAGTCTCATCACAGCCATGGAAAAAAGCCCTCAGTCGATAGTCTGATCCTGGGAACGAAGTCCTAAGAGACTCAAATGCCTTCTACACTAAAAATCTTACTTTGTTGTATATATTTTGTGTTGACACTTTATAGCTCTTTAAATTCATACTTTTAAAATCATTTGCTTGAAATTAATATGTACTCCATTTAATGCTGACATCATATTGAAAAAATACTGTTCACAAATATGTGTTTGTTAATTTCTTGTCACTGGAAATTAGTATGGTATGCATTGAATTTCTTATACCCAAAAGACTTTGGGAAATTTAGACCATATCTAGGTGTTAAACAACTTGCAAGAAAATGTTTTAGTGGGTAATACTTAATTATATCTTGGGAAATAGGATAACATCTTGGGATGTATTTCTTAAAATATCTGCCCTCATTTCAGAATAAAATGCTAATACTTATTTCCTTTAACATTTAGTAAAAATGTTCAGTATAATGAGTAGCAAACCTCATGTCTATAAAATCTGAGATCCTGCATTCCTATTTAGTTGTATTTTTTTCCACCAGTTAGAGAGTACCTTAAGTTCCCTGTTATCATGAAACTCCAGACAAATGAGCTTCTCTGTTTCAATTCTCAAATTCTAAAATAGAATTTATTCTGATTCTTATATAATATGTAAATAAGATGTCTTAAAACATAAATTTCTGAGAAAATAAACCTTAAATGAACACATCAACACATATATTTTCCTGATATGACATCAAATTGTTGCTTTTTATTTTAAAACTCCATTTTTTTTGAGGCATAGTAAAAGGAAAATAAAAGAAGAAAAATAGAGAAAAAGAGAAAAGGAAAAAGGAGGGTAAGAAAAGAAGAGGGGGGAGTATGATTGAATACTGCTTCTACTGGAGATGTGTATAAACCTGTTCATAATTTTTCACATCCCATATCATTTTCTCCAAGCTTTCCAAACAAAACAATAGAGATAATTTGCACTAACTCCAAATGGCACCACTTTTACATTACTGTGCTCTAAGTTGTGTACAATTATGTATTTAGAGGTTAGGGTAGGTTGGTGGAGATTAGGACTCTGGAGACTGAATAACCATAGGGAGGGGAAGCAGAAAGTTTCAAAAACCAAAATTTCACAAGGTTGCCTTGTTCCAGATCTGTATATCTTGTTCTTCTTGTATACTTATGGCTACTGCATTTTGGAGGGACATAGAAACTTGACTAAAATCATTTTTTTTTTCTGAGAATTTCATGCAGAATCTGGACATTTTTAACTTATCTACAAAGTTGTTGCGTTTTAATTCATCAAAGTATCAAATGTTGTTAAGCATTTTACCTGGCGCAATAATCAGGGTAGAATACGTTAGGCTGCAAAACAAAGAGTCACCACACTTTAGTGGTTTAAAAGAGAAGAAATATATTTCTTTTTCATGTTACATGTGTTATCCAGGTTGGCAAAGGGCAAGCTGCTCATTGGAGTTGCTCAGAAGACCACATTGATCAAGGTGTTGTTGTTATCTGAACCTGAGATTTCAGGCTTAGGCATGGTAGGATCAAAGAACACGGAAAATTGAATTTCTTAAGTGCTTCCACTCAGGAGTGACACATCACTTTCATTCACATTCCATTGGCCAAAACAAGTCCCACAG